>NC_072466.1:17845862-18145862 GCF_027596085.1 Anoplopoma fimbria
TATACGTATGTTTTCTTTGTGTATAATCACTTGTACATCATTATTTTGTTTTCGTTAGCTTATATCTTATCTTATATTCTGTCTTACATCTTCACACGGTACAGCCCTGTTTTTACAGAAACCAAAAACGGACAAACCAAACAGAGGCTCTAGAGAGGGTCTTTAGCATTTTCAGGTTCGTATCGTTTTTTTTACGTTTTTGCATCGCTCACCATTTTTCTCCTACATCTCGGTCCTACACACTGGCCCTTCGAGTCTGGAAAAAATAACCCGTCATCATTGAGTGAAATGTATAATGGAAAACCTGCATTACATACTGGGGGTTGTGGAGCTTGAAAGACTTGCAATTGTGTTGCCTAACGGGAATTGTTGGACCTAGGATCAGGATGACTTGGCCTCTGGGGCAACAATTTGGACTACTCATGTACCATTAGGCCATAAGTACCACGGACTGTTCTTTTTCTAAAAAAAAATCTATTTTCTAACTCTCCTAAATTCATGGCATTCTGATGCTAAATTTTGTAAACATTTTGTTTTTGGTTTTTTGTTCCTGCTGTCCTTATCTAACATTACAATGTGCATTCTGTATGCCATTTTATGACTTTCTACCAGAAAAAAGTCACATTATGATCATATGAAAACAAGCTGGTTCTTGAGATCAGAAAAAAGCTGATTATTTTGCAAACACATATAAGTGTGTTCAACACTCATGAGTAATTGTTTACTCATTTAATTATTTTGTTCCATCCATCGTTTAACTGTACCTGCTGACCTTGTGCAGTTTTCAAATGTGATCACAAATTAATTAATTTATGATTATGCAGAAACAAAAGATGAGAATATTAATTGTACCATAATACAAAAGAGGTCTGGCCTTTTGCTTGATATGAGATGAGGGTGTTTATCATCTGAACACTCATGTTTTCTACCTTGCAAAGAACCTATTTTTTTAATGCTGCAGCCTGAGATCTCTGCACTTACTTTAGTGAGGACAATATAATCATATATGATAGAACACATGCCCCAACTTTTGCATGCAAAAATGGGACAAAGAATCATAAACTGTGATTGAAAGTGATTAATAGCAGGGCAATAATACTGGACGACATGAAACTAAAGCTGGAGAGAGTATTCCTGCAAAAAATATATAGTTGCAGTTCTTTATTATCCCAAATAAAATACTACATATAATTAATCTGCATCATCCAAGTGTTGGGGGAAATGTAGAGAAGTCTATGGAAACCTAACCCATATATTTTGGTCTTGTGCAGTGTTATAATCTATTGCATTGGTGTTAGAAGGGAAATATAATGTGTTATTATAATTGTATTATTATGTTTTATATTATTGCATTTCTTTTTAGTTAGGTTTTGCTCTTTTATTGTGCTTTTCTTGCTTTGTTCTTTTGCAAATATTTTCTGTTATGTTTTTAGTTCTCACGTAACAAAGTAACTAAAACAAAATATGTTTAAAATGACCGTGTCCCTATGAGTGACTTGTTTTCATCACTGCCGATCGGGACTGGAACTAATGAATACCTATACAATACTACTTTAAAACCATTTAGCTCAGGAACAAATACATATTGTAACCTTTCTCACTGAAGACAAAAGACAGATATTAGCAGTTGTTAGTGTTTTCTTTGTCCAGTAGGAAAGAGACTTAAGAAATAGCAACTTCTTGACGTATCTTGGGATGCCATTGTGAACCATCTACTGTACCAGTCTGCCCTCAGGAACTCAACCTCTACTGGATTGAACTCTGTGATTCTATCATAGTTGGGATACATATTTCCATCAGTAAATAACTGAATATGTATCCATAATTGTATCATTACATGATACAGCTATCCCCAAGCATAAGGACAGGTGGTAACTGTTGTCTGTTCTTAACTGTACCTAGCTCTCCTCTTAGCATCAACCACACACACACACACACACACACACACACACACACACACACACACACACACACACACACACACACACACACACACACACACACACACACACACACACACACACACACACACACACACACACACACACCTCTCTCCTTCACTGCAAGGCCACAGGACAAACCAAGGCCCCATTACCAAACTTCAATTTTCTCTCTCCAGACAGCAAAGTGTTGAACATCATGCAGGCAGTGTCTCTCCCCCCAAAATGTATTAGCAAAATCAAGACTCGTAAAATAGCTTACAGCAGGCATCCAGGCATGTTTATTGTTGATCGGCGCTGCCAAGCACTACAGAGAGATATATTATGAGCCTCTCAAAACACTCTCACTTCATAGTCCCAGACTATGTCTACAAGCGTGAGTGACTTTAACATCAGATGCCTGGCAATCGTCGAATAAAGGGGTGAGGACACTGGGTGTGTTTACACAAGACGTGACCTCTCTCTGGGGATGAACCGCTGAAGTGGATTATTTATACTCAGGAATTTATTTTCCAAGTTAAGTGCATTTCTAACACGCTGCACATGTTTGCACCAAGCTGCGTGGTAGAATTACTATGTTTAACCTTTTCTTTAGACACGGGACACGCTTTTTGTTGAATTATAAAATTTGAAGATTATTTTTTCTATTATGTGGGTATTCCACAACAGTTTATCAGAGCAATTATAGGTTAAAACATAAATGAATATGGAGGTGGAGTTATATTCCGAGGAAATTGGATTAAAAATACAACTCACCAATTGATGAGAAAGAACCCTCAAATGATTCTAAAATTCTCAAATTAAGGAAAACAAAATAGTAGTATTAGTATTTAGTTATGTTCATACAATAACACAGAAAGAACATGAAAGAAAAGGTGTATCTGTATCTTTAAGGACCTCAGAGGCCGGCCGTCAAAGAGAACAAATGTTACAGAAATCTATAGGATTTATCTGATAATCTGTTGGTAAAATAAATGTACAGAAGGTCAAACATGAAATAAAACATATGTAGGTATCTTTCAAGCACTAATTTAGGTGAAACAAACTCAGATGGCAGCTACAGTTTTGCAATCTGCGGCACACGTTACCACAATCTTTAACGGTGGCGTCTATGGTGTGAAGAGGTTGATCCAACCTTTGAAAGTGAAGCAATGTGACAACATACATTTCTTTTGAAAATTGTGATTATAAACTCTAAGAATATCCATATTTTTCAAAAAAATTGTTGGGTTTTCACTCAGAAATCCACAAATCTCATCTCAGAAATTCAGAGTATTTTCTCAGAATATAATCCTTTTATTATTATTATTATTGATTTGTATACCTTCAACGACCCAAATACGCCATTGTATTTTGAGTAGGGTAACTCAATAATATAGATTATAAGATCAGAAATTGAAGGCAAGTGTCTGAGTAAAACACTGGTATATTTTTAATATGTGTATCCACAATGCTCTGACTCAAACTGTCTGTTTCACTTGTGCAGACACAGTGCATTTTAGTGAAGGTTTAATACTAAATATTGGGCTTTTCGCTTTGTTGGAGGGAACCGGCTATGTGTCCTTCAATTTCAAATATTGGGGGGGGACATTTCCATATTAAAGTTGGTGGACGTGACCCCCAATTTCCCCAAGAGGCCGTACGCACTTACTTCCATATTTGTCAGAAATGTAACTGTCATGACATATGAGTCAAGATGGGATGTTTCCATAAAGAGGACCCTTCGAATTCTGTCAAGAATACAACTTAGTGGCCTGATTGTTCAACAAAAATCTGAGATCTTTACGCCGTTTTCATATCCTGCCATGTTGAACCGAACAGCCTCTAATGTGTGGATGCATCTTTACGACCAGCTTGATGTGGCGTGTGAAGAAAACTTGACTAGCAAAGGTCTTTGAAGACATAGTTTAGAGATCCAGTTTGCTGCCTATGCATATGCAAGCAAAGGAGCCAACGCTGCAAGATCCTCATTTGAACACATGCATAATTGAAGCCAGGCCTCTCTTTTCATATGCTGCTGTTTGTTCCCCGGTGCAGAAGGAAGCCTGCCAGCACCGACACAGCTGTCTGTCTCAGGTGGATTTTTTTATTTTTTTTTCTTCTCCGTATGTTGACCTCACTGACTCATCAAAGGCTCAGTATAGCTGCTCCCATACCAGCAGTGTGATGTTAATGTGCCTTTGACAGATTCCGTGTTGTTGTGTTTGAAAAGTCTGCTTTAGAAATACTGACTGCCTCTCAAAAACCTCCACAGCAATAAAGTGTGTTATGATGCATTGCTCCATCGCAAATACTATATTTAATTAAAAGGATTATATCGCCAGTGGGAAACAAATTTGCTTTTTTATGACATATAGCTATACAATAATCATAAAGCTGTCTAGATTTAATTCCCGGTAATAACACTGCATGACATGCCCGAGGAAACTAATGTTGAGGAATTGACGTTTGCGAGGAAGGCCTGCTGAAGCACGCTGCTGACGCTTTTACACTGCTGATGTTAGCTTTGGGAAAAATGCTTGGTCATAAAATCTGGTAGAGGACAGTACGCGCTGCTTCGACAGCAATATATCAAATGGTGCATCACAATGCAAGCGCTAGCTGACGATCCAAATTGACAAATAGTAACGATCCTGTCATTTCTTCCAATGACACCTGTCACCGCGACTCCCATGTCCTGACCTACGGAGGCAATGTAGATACATTTAAGTCACGCAAGCTATTTTGGTGAAGTGCTGCTATGTGATGATAATAGCTGTCATTATCATCTCACTTATGTCATTATTATCCCATAACCCTCACATCATTGACTCCACAAGTCTCTGTCTAGCCAGCAGCTTTGGAGAACACATGGACTCCCAGTATCTTTTTAATCATTGTCTATCTTTTGTTTTATCTAACTATACTGTCATATCTTTACACAATATAGTATCACAGCCTCCTCATCTTGCAGGTGCTGCCTCCTGTACCTTATGTGAGGCCGTTAGCATCGCTTCTTTGGTCATTCCATCATCCTTTTCCATCATCCTTGGGCAGAGCCTTGTAGCTCAAGCCATTGCAATTTTAAATGGTTCTCAAGTGGACTTCCCATTGGTGTTTTGTCACAACCCACAGCACCTCAGAGGGGAGGAGCTCAACACTGGAACCAGCGCCCTGGAAACACATCCTTGGTCCCCTCAGCACTTAGCTCTGCCCTCCCTCTCCCCTGTCAGTCTGGTTGCCCAATTGCCCAACCCCTCTTAAGCCAGAGCAACCTGGATGCTGTTTCCGCCCGCCAAGTGATGTCGATGACAGATTCCTTGCAGGCTGGACCTCTGACCCCAAGGTCTCCCAATGCTCTTCAGTGTGACTGCCCTGGGGAGCCCCTGCAACCAACCTCCACCATGAGGTTCCAGACTCGCCATACCTTCTGCTAGCTTTCAAGGATGAGGGACCTCCTCCATCCTCTCTGCCCAGGGTACACTCAGCTTCAGGAGGGCCATCTGTTTTCTTGTTCTTTAACCAGAGCTCAATGCCAGGCTGGATTTTTGTGTCTGCAATTACTTCTGGAAATGTTGGTTGTCTACAAATGTAGACTCTAATTTCTCAGTCACTTGCCAAAGCGACGATCCCTGTACTCGGACCTCATGGCCTGCCTTCTTCGCTGGCCCTGAGGAAGCTGATGAGGCGAGGGTCTTTTGCTTGGACCGTGGTGTTCTTTCTTCTGTTTCCTCTCTTTCTCAAATATCTCACATTCTCTTTAGATCAATTTAGGTTTGTTAAATAAAAGTATGATATCGGTTTTATACAGGCTAACTGTCTAACTGGGATTCATAGGTCCATCCCTGGCATGGCTCCAGAAGAGTCCCTTTGGTTTCCAACAAATCCTCATGCCTAAATGATAAAAACGGTTGCTTGTCAGTGTCCTCCAAAAATGATTGATTTCGGGTTATTTTCTGCTACTGCTGTGATGGTTAAGGTATTGGATTTTTTTTTTTTATCAGGGTTAGGTTTTAAGGTTAAGCTTATATCACTACCATGGATAAAAGAAACCAATCCAGACTGTTGCTAAGACACGAGGTGTATACTGCAGTCTCTGGTGTCAACCATCCAGCCCATCATCCATATTGACCTCTCTCAATACTTTTTCAAGCATTTTAATATCCAATCAGGGACATTTATAACTCACAACCCCAAGAGCCCCCTTCCTACCTCACTGACCTGCTCCATCACCACACTCCATCCCGTCGGCTCCGCTCCTCTGATGCCAACCTCCTGTCGCTGCCAGTCAGGACCAAGCACTGGACATGGGGCGACATAGCCTTCTCCATAGCTGCCCCCTCCCTCTGGAACTCTCTCCCCCAACACACACGAGACTGCAATGATCTTTCAATGTTCAAATCAGAAGTCAAAACTCACTTTTTCAGAACTGCTTTTAATGTCTGACGAATGCTGTGTGTTTTAAGTTTTTAGTGTGTAGCTCTAAATGATGATTTTAAATGTCTGTAGAGCGTCTTTGAGAACTTTGAAAAGTGCTCTATAAATAAAATGTATTATTATTATTATTATTAAGAGGTCGGGGAAAAAAAAAACTTAAGAGCTAGAGCTATATGACTTTTCCAACCTTGTCACCATGATCTGAACAGATAACATGCAGCCTGGAGGCAAATTAGTGCGGTACTTCAGATATCTGTACTATTAATTGTTAAAACTGTGAGTTCATGGTTTGTGTTAGGTTAACATTAGCAGTCATTCAGTGGTTGCCTAGTAACAATTTTTCACCTGGCCCCTTCGCTTGGGATCTTTTTGCCTTTGGATAATCTACCAGGAACTATGGCCCCCAACAACACAGCTCCCAGTGTAACATGGAGAGATAGTATTTAGTAGCTCAACACCCTGATTATTGTGATGGGCCAGTGAGTTTAAAGCCTGAATATTTACCGAAAGCAGGAGCTTTACCAGTGCTTGATGATGCTAAAAAGTATAATTATGGGCTTAAACTGGCTGACTTTTGACAACTTGTAGCTGGGAGGTACTCTATTGAGTGTTCTCCTTGAACCAGAAGGCACATTCATAATTAAAATCCTCGAAAACACGAGGTAAACAACTACACTGAGAGTGATGAAGCTCTAACAGGTATGCACAAATTTACATTTTAAAAAGGAGTATTTAATGTGTCATTTTATTTGAACTAACCATTTCTGTGAACAAGTGCTTGATGGGTATGTCTCTGAGCAGCTCAAGCCCCGTGTCTACCCTTCTATATATCTGTCTCAAGTTGTGAAAAACAATGTTGTTTAGTATTTATAGCATGTCTCAAAATTCCTTTTAATATATTCATCCTGCAGCATATTCTTGCAACTCAAAGAGCCTATCTAATTAATGCAAATTTTCCCTATCTGAAGCCGAGTTGCAGGAAAGTTGAAAAAGTCAGCTTAGTTGTGATACAATCAGCTTTGCTGTAGGATATATGCGTAGGATGCACGGCAAGCTCAAACTCTCTAAACACAGACATGAGTTGCACTGCGCGAGAGGATCTCTTTGAAAACATTTCATGTGTAATGAGTGCCATACGGTATGCTAATAATTTGCTCTGGAAATAGGCGTCTTCTTGACAGACAAGTGTGGAAAAAAAAGACACCAGTGTGCACAAATGTGAGGGTTTTTTGGAGATTCTGAAAACGTGGAATGCAAAGAATATGGATTTGAGTCAGAAAACTTCAAACCTGCACTGATCAGGTAACAATGAATCAGATGACTATATGTAAAAATGTTAAAGGGCCGTTGTTGCCTCTTTTAGAGCCTGTCCAGCAGCAGCTGTTTTCAGTGAAAAGGCTCTAATAAACCCAATGTAAACTACCTGTCCACAGCAGACAGATTTAGCAACTAGCTGGTGAACATAATGGAACTTGACATTGTCCATGCAGACACAAACATGCTAATACTGTGTGCTAATAAATGTTGGAAAGTAGGTAAGTACATTTTCTGAAGTACTGTAATTAAGTACGTGCATGCTTTTTGGGTATAATTTTTCACATGCAAATATTATACTTTTTCACAATTACTGGTAACTTGGCTGATAGATATTTTATATATGGGTTATGCATAATTTAGCTGTTGAAATACCTTGCATTCTTACGGATAAAAGTAGTTTAAGTCAGCTCAAAATGCACAATAACACAGTTGAAGAGGATTTTGACTGAAAGCATTCTTTATTTTATCTGTTTTCAAATTTTCTATGGATATGACAAGTAATAATATCGTTACCCTGAATTATTTTAACCACGAAAATCATGTCATGAAAATCTGAAATTGTGATAACCAAATTAAAAATGGGTGTATACATTGTTCCACACATGCTAGCCTGTTCTTTGTCCTCCTTTTAAAATAACTCAAGTCATCACTCTAAAGTGAAATATTGTCCAAGCTTTAATGCAATAGATGATCTTCTAAACCGCCGTCACCTCTGACGATAAATTATTCTCATTCCGTAGTGGCAGTCCTATTTCAATAATGGGCCCCCAGACAGTCTTCTTTTGGACAAACATGTCAGGTAGAAACATGACAAATGAGCTGATTGCAAAACAGTCGGTACACCAGTTTGTAAAGACTGGAGGACTGGAGGCCAGAGGATGGAGTTACAAATCAATACGGAGCCTGGAGAAGCTGTGAGATCTTTGAAAGACGTAACTGGATACAAAGCAGCCCGCACACACACACACACACACACACACACACACACACACACACACACACACACACACACACACACACACACACACACACACACACACACACACACACACACACACACAAGTATATTAAATTACCATTGTATTCTGTTTCTAAGTGATCCCATTATTCCTCAGCCTCAGAACAATTACATGCAGTGAATGCATTCAAAGGCTCAAATGAAGTATAACAGGAGATCAGAAACACTTTCTGCTAGTCTCTCATGGCTGGAGAATGGCCCCCTGTGAAACACCTTCAAACACTCTGCTGCTCCTTCCACTCATAAGCACCGGACAGAGAGTGAGGAATGCATCTTAAAAGCTCAGGCGTATTTCGTCTCACCTACGCCGAGGGAGGCTCTGATCAGTCGTTACGCCGCGGTTTGATTTTCCAGCTGCGACGGCGCGCTTGTTTTCCTCTTGTCTTCAGGCGCCCGTGTTTGTGATGAAGTGGCGTAAAAGGCATAATGTGTTTGTTTCTCATTAGCATGTGCTCCTTCCAATATTTTGCTGCTCTCCTGGTGTAATCTAATGACTAATCATTTACAAACACATTTTTTCTTCACATTTCTTACATCCAGACAAACTGTGAATGAAAATTGACTTCTTAAAACATGGCAGGGGGGAAACATTTCTCTGCAGGATCAGTGTGCATTTCCTAGAGGCCCAAATTTATTTAATTGAAATGTAGCCCGTGTCTTAGTGACATGTGTATAATAAAAAATATAACATTTTGTGGTAGATCTGACATGATGAGTATAAACTGTATTTTTTTAAATTGGGAAAGTTAGATCATTTCTTACTAAATTCCCAGATTGCACCTCTGGCTCAACAGAGCGTATGTTAAAAACGTACGCTTGGTAGGCCTGGGTCCAGCCACTTGTAGCTCAGGCCCATCCATTTACAGATGTTTAACCAGCCATTGGGTCAAGTCTGAATTAATCAATACCAGTCAAAAACTATTGTCTGATGTTCGCTAGAGTATGTGATTACTGAAAATAAAACAAATGTGTTTGGGTCTTGTTTACCACTTAATGATAATTAATATATGATAATAGCAGCATTGTTTTGTAAAACTGTCAGGTATGTCATCTGTCTATGATCCACTTCTGTCAGTATGTCGCTGCTCAGAGTAGAGGAATGGGGGACTCTCAAGCTGGCTCCTTTAAGTTAGCATCAAGTAAAAAAAAATGGCAACACAAAACATACCCAGCCTAAATCAATAAAGCAAGCTAAATGAACGCAGTGAGCCTTACAAAATTCTGACATGACACAAAAAGAAATCAAAAAATTCAATGGGAGGACTGCCCATTATTCCGAAACCCAAATTGTCTGAAAAATGTTCCATGTCCTGATAGCCCATTTGACTGACAGCCTGTTATCACAAAGATAAATACCCTTGGTTTTAAGGGCCCATTGCCTGAGAATACCCCTCTGCTACAAACAGAAGCACACTGATTATTGAAATCGGCCCTTCCCATTTTTTTTCCTACTGGCTAAGGCATGACCCACCACTGTGCCTGTTTTTACTCGTTGGAGAAAAAAGGGTATGGCCACTGGGAATTTTGTCTCCACAATAGTGCTCCCTGAAGTGCTATGCCATCTCTCCACGAACCACAACATCAGCACTGTGGCATTTGTTATAAATGTATGTTTGTATATAGATGTTCAAGGTATGCTTGATTGATGACAACAAGAAGCCTTCACGTGAGTGGCTCATGGTTCTTTGGCTGAGTAAAGTTATGGAGGAGTTATGCTAATAAAGAGTTAAAGTTACGCAGTTGTTCTCACTCGACAAGCACTGACCTGCAAGGTCCTTTCACCAGACCAAGTGAGCAGAATCTCCCTGCACTAGGCTTCTGGAGGGAGAAGAACTACCTAGTCCTTTGTCCCTTTAATACAGGGCTTGGCACATGACACAAACAAAGTGCACCCCCCACCAGTCCCTGACAAATATCCCAACTTCTTCAGGTTGTCCACCCTCAGACATCTGCAAAAAATATGTAAATCGTTATAATACCGGCACAAAGGTCCTCAAGGGCAGGCCTTGCGCCCTCGCGCCTGGTGTGCTGCCAGAAACAACTTTTCTAGCCTACTGGACATACAGTAAAGCCTCAGTGACATATTCCCTGAACATGATTGGTGTCCTACAGGCCCTGGTCACCCTACAAGAAAATTTGTACAGTGACATCACTCTCATGTACTGTCAATCAGATCAGACCTGGCATCAGAGCACCAGTGGTGTCACACAGACTGAACTTTCTTCATTCTTTCCTTGAAACAGAACTGAAAAAATTAAACTCTAGTGAAATACTTTTTATTTGTGTTGCCCGTTTTATATGGGTGCAGATCTTGCGCTGCAATGTCTGCAGCTGCTGTGCCAGGCTTTTCTACTGTACGGCTCCAACATGATGCACGGCCAACAGCTGCATCTTGGGTCTGGCTACAACGCTCATTGGATCTTCCATAGGTCGGCAACCTTTATCTTCAGTGTGGTGAACACATCTATTTTAATAATCCCTGTCACAGCGGCGATTGCTGAGTGCCAAGTCTCCAAGCTCAACATTATGGATTGCAAGTCAGTCTCCAGTAGAGAACATCAACGACCACAGCGTAGCGATGTGTGTGTGCAGTACCGCGTGTGTTAAAAATGTGCAGGCTTCCTTTTTGCAGTAATGAGTTTGTCTTACACCCGCTGTGGTGTTGCTTATAGAGCAATGTGTCGTCAGCGTTAGGGATACTTTATCCTGCTGTTAATTGTATAAGAAGCAGCAGGCGATATACATAGCTTACTAATGCACGTTACACCCATGGTGTCCGCAACCCTTGACCACTGATGTTCCTTTTTGTTTAATCTGTGACACTTTTGAACGACTTCTTATACTTGCATCTTTCTTGAGATGTTTTTCATGGTTTGATTTCATATGTATTGGTCCCATATCCAAGTCTATCATTATTAATTGATGGACTGTATTGAAACTTTTTTTTTATTCATTAGCTCTTCGGGCTTCTGAGCTTGGAAAGTGTGTATGTGTGTTAGTGGCAGTATGTCTTTCATTTTCTCTGCGCCGACCTGTTTGACTTATGTCTCTTTACAACAAAACTACTTTGTTAGGTTGAACAACAAAAGGGATTTGTTAGGCTATGAAGATGGTTTTGGTTAAAATAAGAAAATTTATTAAGTAAAATAAGTATGCAAATTACGTAAATGGTGGAGGTACGAAAATTACATAATACAATTAAGGTAAAAGAACTTAACGTGAACTTTTGTGTTTGGTTGACCCGTAAATTCTCCCCTCTCATCCACTATGTGTGGACTTTCTCTTTCCTTGTACTACGTCAGTTGTTCTGACCATCTAATGCTCAAGCAAATGGGTGTCAGGCCAGATCAAATTATGTATCATTACATTAATGACTCAGAGACTACAGTGGATGTCTTTCCTAAAACAAAACATTAGGTCATTGAACCGATTGAATCAATCATGGCTTATCGCTGCCCTGTTCTTTGGCATCTCAGTAATTGCTATTGTTTCATGGTCCACATATAAGTACAGTGTACTAGCAGCTCAACGGTCATCATGGAAAAAAGCAGGCTGTTAAAACCACTGAGCCAGTGGACTTTTGTGTAAGTCCACAGCAATTGTTGAAAGGTTTTTCAAAGCACATTCGTCCCAGTATCTGAGTGTGTGATTAAAGAACCTTCACCACGTGGTTACTGTTGTCTTGGTTAGGTAGGCAACAAAACTAATTGGTTAAGTTTTGAAAAAAGTTCATGCTTTTCTTAAAATAACAACTTAACGTAACAACTGTAATTAGCTAAATAACCATCCTTAGTAGAGTTTATTATAACATTTGAAAACGTAGACACTCAACGTATCCTTGGTTTGCAAAAATGTGCAATGCCAACATGTTTTCATGCCAGCTGGGCATCCTCTAATGGCTTTGCAAATGTCCTAGCAACTGCAGGAGCTCGGGCATCCACAGAGTCCGTGCATTTGTTTTGCAGCCCTACACGTCATAGCAAGCTATTTTTTGGAGGACTTGTTGGTGTAAAGACATATAACAAAATAAAATAATTCACATGAAGAAAATACATTTCCAGTTTACATTACATGAAATAATTTTATCCAACTTCTATTTATGTTTTATAACAGCCTCTCAATGTAGAGGCTTCTGTTGGACTAAAAAAAGGTTTTATAAATGTTAAATCCTAATGAGGTTGCGCAGAATTCTGACAAACTAACACCCCCACCCAGCCACATAGCTAACCGAGAGTGATTCTGCTACCATTAAAGCCACCTTAAGAGTCCAGCTCTTACAGCAACTTGGTCCTCTTCTCTTCACTGATGAAAAGGCGAAGATGATGGCACTTGTGCTGCTTTTGGTTGATGAACAATTACTGTGATATATAATTAAGCAGCCTTAATGTTAAATGTTTAAAGAAAGCGTGTTGTGCAGGGAAGCACTGTAGATGGACTGTCACGGAACACCTCTTCTCCTCTGGTGGCTCTGTTGTGCTGCCTGGCTCTGCACATAATAATACATACGTATTGCAATGGCCTTGAGCATTGCTCCACCAGCGCTGGTACTGAAAGCAACACTCCTCTGAGACAATACTCACTGGGAAGCATGCTTCAGTATGTTGTTCATTTGAATTCATTACCAGTATGTCATGTTCATTTTCGATGAATATGTCCTGTGAGCCAAAAGTATAAATAATAATTTTAAGTACCTCATATGCAGAGACGAAACCAAAAGCCGTACTCAAGTAAAATTGCATGGTACTTTATAGGTTAAATTGAAAGTCATCAAAATAACTCCTTAAGTAAAGTACCAACATATCCCTCTCAGAAACTGTCCAAGTAGAAATTAATTTTAATGCTTTAATGGTGTTGTATTTATACTCATTATGATGGAATCATGAGATCATAATCTCCTGCTTGGATAATAAGATGAATAGTCGGGACAGGCCAAGAGCTTTTGTCTTGTTCATGCTGTGGCTCAACCTGGATACAACCATTAGTGCACGGCGTTCACTATGTACTTGCTTGCAAAGTGCAGGAACTCAGACAAGGTAGGGATGTCTCAAATCAAACTCAGTTGCTGCGCACGCACCATAAATGACAATTGTAACATATGATCGCTTCCTCTTCTTCTTCTTAATGGCAATTTGCAAACAGATGGAGCATTACCGGCAACTCCATTCCATTCCATTTTCATTGTTTTCGTGTTTTATGTTCAAATATATACTTTTACATTTATATTTAATGTAAAAGCTTACCTTTGTTCTTCTTTGTTTTCCAAGTTTTTGTTTATTTGTCTATTTCTGTGTTTGTACGTCTAGAGCGGAAGAACCAGAGTCAAATTCCTTGTATGCAAACAAATACATTGCCAATAAAGCCATAAATACATTTTTTACTATAATTTTTTGCAATTGTATTAAAAGTGAATAAGAATGGACATGATTTTAGTTTTACTAGCGTATGTGGACCCACTGTTTCCCACTATTTTTACTAGTTTGTCGTACTTTGTACTTCGTAGGCACGATGGCAACCACTGGGGGTACTGAAGAACTTGAATTGAGACACAGATTTGATCCCTTAAAAACAACAAAAGAAAAAAGAGAGTGAGTGCAATAAGTCAGTCAAAAAGAATATCAAACCTTCTGTTAATTCCAGGAACAATATTGCACACTTAATATATATACACATTACTTTGTCCGTTGGCCCGTATTTGTTTGGCAGGTAGTGTGAAGTGTGTTTAAAAGAGCTTTTTCACTGATAACAGCTGCCTGCTGCTGGATAACAAGATTGAGAGATTGAACCAAAACAGCATTAGCGGGCTTTAAAACCCAAAACAATGAGCTGAAAGAAATTGCAGAGTTAGTTGATAACCTTCTGTTGGTTTCGTCACCACGAGCGACAATGTTCGCGATCATTAATATGATGTGTGTATGTTCAAAGTCGTATTTTACTTGGCTCCTATCAGTGAGGAAGACAAGCCTCTGCATGATAAACTGACTTACATTGAAGGAGTATAGTCTTTTGTTTCAGAGACAGTGCAGTGTAAACATTTTAAAGATTCTGTTGAAAAAAAAAATTGCACTTTTGAACCCAAACTCTCCCTTGGATGATAGATTTATTCTGCACCCCTGCGGCAACAACCATCAGTTTCCATCAAATCACACACACACACACACACACACACACACACACACACACACACACACACACACACACACACACACACACACACACACACACACACACACACACACACACACACACACACACACACTAGGAAACCCCAGTTGAGACACAGCCTGGTTTTTAAAAATTCCATTGATTCAGGTCAAAGTGTGTATTCAGCATTCAGGGAAGAAATAGGAAAGGGATTGCGTCAGCTGCTCAGTCTTTCGATGCCTCAACCATCACCCTCATCCCAGATGCCCACACTGCTGTTTTAAGAAAATAAAGTCTTACTCGAGTTTGAACAGGCGAGCTGGAAACCTAAACAATACACCACCGAGTGCATAATTCACTGTATCCAGCAGGCATCTATCCTATTTAAGCCAGAGCTCTGGGCCTCCCACTATTGGACGTTAATCGCTTAATCTTCACGTAACTTCCAGTGCCACTTCACTTCAATTATTCCCAGGATGCTCCACTTGCCATCACAGGGTGCCAGCTATTTTTAATGCCGCAGCCTGCTAGCCTTTTGTGTGCATTCTGGAGTTATCAACAATGGGAGTTGACAGGAAAGAGAAAAAAAACAGACTATTGATTCAACCTATCTCTTACGCCTTTTCAATTGCCTTTAAGTACTCGTGGCGCCTGTGAGGGTCTGGACTTGTTCGGAGAATCACTTAATTCCAGACAGCAGCCATTGTGTAATGTAAGAAGAAAAAAAAAGGATAGCTCTTCTAAAAGAATAAAAAAAACTAACAAAAGGTGGAAACTTAGATGCTCTCAGCAATCATCTCAAAGTTCTCTTCTAAATAAACTGTAACCACGATAGGTAAGAAGCTGTCTTTGTTGTGAAATCACAATTACATCCCATTAGTGTCAAGCGTAGACACCGTTGCTGTAATGTATGCTCGCATTACTGTCTGCGCTTTGAAGTGGATACAGTAGAATGTTTCCCGCAGGTATAACACCAGTGCACATTCATTATATCATGACAACTTCCATGACTTTTAAGTGACGTCCACGGAACATCTCCACAATAATTATTGCTCTTATACCTCTTTGACACCTTGCATTAAAATGGTTGATTGGAATGCAATCAGATAATGCTTGACCACAAATAAAGCTCGAGCGTAAGTTCAGTCAGGAAAACAAGTTTATTTCTCATACATCTGCCATTCTCTCCTCATGCATCCTCGCTAATGATTTCCTCGCTGTCATTGTTCAGGGGTGGCAATCATGATATCAGCTGTTTAGGTCAGCGGGTCTCCTCAATCAAATAGCACAGCGACACAATTATATAGCTAGCCAATCATCTTGCTGCTGTCTCTTTTTAAACATGATCGTCTCTCTACCTTCAGTACGTTCATGCTGCTGCTACGCGCCCCTCCACTTCCCCATCTCTCCCGATCTTCGCAGATTCATCAGCTTCATCCGTTTCATCAGCTTCATCAACTCAACATTCTATCAGCCTCATCAGCCACCACCACCACCAGTGTCTGGATTCCACGGGGGGATTTATCTTGCTGCTGCTCAGGGCAGACACCCCTCGATAACAAATCTCCCCGTAGAGTCCAAGCGCCAAAGACTCTGTCAAGACTTTATCATCACATATCATCTGTTAATAATAAACAATTATCTTTTCCTCATTTGAATGGTCTCTCCTGATTGAAATAAGTAAAGATGGTAATGCACCCACAAATCATTGAGGACTGACCACCTCAGGTGCTGACATATTGTGACTACATTGTACACAAGTTTAAATGCAATAGGGTTTTCAATCCACATACAACAACTACGTAGTAGGTATTGATGTGCTGGTCGACCCACAACGTTCGGGTGAGCTTACTAGAAAATATCATGTGTTCAGGCGGGCGAGTCAAAAAGTGACGCAAACATACACTTACACAAACACAAAGACAAACACATGCACAACAAGCAGTGTGGCGCTTAGTCCTAGTCTCTGTCCTCGTCCCAGTCCTGAAAATTGTGCTAATTTAATAAATTATATAAATTGGCAGGTGGTGGATTAATGCATATTTTTGCAGGTTGGGCAGTGCGGATTGGCTTTCATAACAGGCTAAGGGGTTGTGGGTATTAAAAAACCCTGACCTGCTCATCACCATTGGTTGGAAATAAGTAATCACTCACTCAAACCTGTTTGTTTGTTTGAGCGGGACAGAGTGATCGGATCTCATGGTGGGCACTGGAGACATATTGATAACCTACCAGGTATAAATATAATTAGGTAAAATCGCATCTAGGTAGACTCTGGCATATAATCAGACAAAGCTTTAGTACCTCCGCTAGTTCTCTTCATTAACTCTCTTTATTGCACTTGTCAGTTGCCATGTAACGACCAAGCATTTCCATTAAGCGCAGTTTTAATCAAGTTTTAATCTTGAAGATGCTCAAATACTAAATTGAGTTTTCATAGACAGATGCATTTTGGATAAATCATTTCAATTGTTTTTTGGAATCATTTTTTGATATAATTGTTGAGGTTCTCACTATGACCTACAGCAATCAATAAATTAACTACTTAAACAAAAAAAATAGTTATCAGTGGCTGTTGCAGGAGTGTAATATTATATATGTATTTATGATTTTTTTTTTTTTGCAATTTCTGGGGGGGAAGATTTTCTAAATCTATTGTACCCTGTTGTTTTCTCCAGTGTTACCTACCCAAGCTTTACAGGTTAGAGGGCCATTTTGGGTTCAATGGAAATGTTTCACATTATGTAGAGAAAAACAATAATGCGGTCAATATGACGTGCACAATATTTTCCGGGGAGAGAGCCAGTAAAGTATTGACTCACAGTGACTCAAACTGCAGTCACTGTGGATAGCAGTGTGAGAGATTGTTGAGCTAAAGGCTCCTGTGTAGGCCTCCGAATTCCACTGATCCCTCAAACAAAGCCCTCCATCAAATGGAAACCAGATAGCGGTGTGGGATTTTCATTAACGCTGCTTACCATCCTAAACCCGCCGCCGTCCCTTTGAACACACCCTTCCATCCTGTGCTGCGTCAGGCCTCCCCGCGGCCCTCTAATGCCTCAGACTTTTATTACCTGGGCTGAAGGGACGTCCATAAAGAGACGATCTGCCAGCAAGATGGCAAACATGTTTCTCGCTCTGTCCCTGTGTGTCTTCCTGAGAGAAGCTTAAAGAGTAATAGAGCTACTGGGAAACCCTCCATGTACGCCAAGGGGGGACGCAGTCTGGCATCATCTGGCTGGGGGAAATTGGTAGGGAATGCTCGGTGTGACAGGTTCATTGGCGGCAGCCTATTATATTGGCTTCCTGCAAGAGCCACGTGAACATCTGTGCATGTAATTTTCAATGACCCACCTCGGGGCCACGGTACCATTACAGGAAGCTCTCGGGGATCAGAGGCTCTCTTTGGCGGTACCGGCAGTTGGGCTCCACACAACAGCTCCCACAGGGTGGAGAATCGCAGCTCTCCGTCAAGAAAAGCCTCTTCTTTGCACTCGTTGGCCCCGATGCATTTGACTGTTCAGGAGATAAGTTTCTGATACTGTACTTTGTATTGATTTTTTTTTTTGTCACCCAAGTGTTTATGACTGCGGAGGCCGAGTGAAAACGACGGCTGAGAGGAAATTTAAAGATGTGGCGATCTGTAACAAGGTGTCCAGTGATATGTTTAGGGATGTAAAAAGCTCTCTTGCATTTTTCCCAGGCTCTTTATTTCATTGGCGAGTTGGGAAGTAAAAAAAGCACAGAGGGAGCAGATTGGCTGTATTCAGATGCTTGTCACAATCGTGATGACAAACAGGCTGTAAGAGATCGCCTCGCACTCATTTGTCAAATGTGCTCTGACATCAAGAATGCTTTGGCTTTCAGGACTGATAAGAGCAGCGGTGTAATCCGTCTTCAAGTCAGTTCAAGAATACAATGGGCGACTGTATGCGTTTCATCACCTTGAATGGATGAATGATAAAGGATGAAAAATACTGTATGTTCAGAGGCTTAGTGCATTTCTTTTAAGCCATTCCTTCACTATATTATATTATATATATTGTATTTTCTAAGGGGGGGATTTTAGTTTAAAAACAAACAAACAACAAACTGCCTCTAGATGTAATGTTTCGCCACAGTAAATAGCATTGAGAGCCAGATGTGAGCCAATTCAATTGAATTATAATAGAATAATTCACTTCACCGTGCATTATGCTGCCAATAAACATCTGCTTTTTGCTGTTGTGTTGTTGTAATGAAAGTTAAACTTTCTCATGTTTTCTACAGAGTGCTGGAGAAAGGAAAGTTGCTGCATACTAAACATCATCTTTCGTGTTTTCTGACAGATGTCAAATAGCTTTACTTAACTCTTTATCTGTTAGCTGTCTGTGGCTGCAGTCGTCAACTGTCATCAGTCAAATGGCCCTCTGTTGCTTTCACGTTGAACCCGCTCACCCCAGTCAAACACTTAGTTGGACAGTCCCATCACAATTATTGGGTGCTTGCTGATGGGCAACAAAGAATGGAAAGCTTGTCTAATGTTGCACTGCAATATTTTGCATACAAAGGGTCATTTTGGTGACGAATTGACCTTTTGTTAAGTTCTGCCCTTGAACGCAGATTGGCCAATCCTAGCGTAGCTTCGGGCAGCTCAGACCAGGGTCGCTCTTGATCACCAGGTGATGTGTTGGTTCACCCTTACAATCTAATCTGTAGGCTTTAGCATCTATCTTTATCTTTTTAACCTGATTCATCTGCTGAATCAGTTTGACCTCCTGTATATATCCTTCAAACACATCTTCAGTTTGCTTCTGTCTCAAATCGTTTTTCAAAAATGTGATATTTATTCTGGGAGTGCAGTTAGTGACAGTGTGGGCTCAATGGTAGCTCTGACAGCTTGGTCGGGGTTTAGCAAAGGGTCAATTGGCCTGATAAGGTGCGTTCAGGATTGAATGTGAAGCACCTTTTTACCTCATTATATACAAATTTGGCCGCTGCATTGTTGCAGTTCATGCCAATTTAGTCCTTAGTAACCTTGAATGGGGACGAACGCTGTGTGATGGTGTTACCAGAGAGCTATAATGGAGGGGGTTCTATATAGTTAATGTGTACAGGAAATTTCATGCAAATCTTCATATTAAATTTTCAATATGTTTGTGTACAATCGAATTTTAAACCTTTATCTCGGTGTAGGAAAGTCCCAGAAACAATCCAGCCATAATTTGAAGAAAACCAGTTTCATCAGATTTTGAAATTTCCTGGAAGCTAAATTATGAATCCTGCTTTGGAAAAGGCGTAGACTGCCCTACTCTGCCTCTGATCGGTTAGTACACTTTGCCTTCATTGGTTGGATTGGTTAGGTTTGGGCATGAGGAGTGAGATTGGTTAGGGCAACGATATCAGGGTAAGCCAGGAGTAGAGTAGTGGGATTCCTGATATCACATTCTAGAACAAAGAATTGCCCAAAGTCAAGTCTATTTTATTTATAGTGCCCCACATCACACATAACATCTGCCTTAAAAGGGCTTTGCAAGCTGTACAGCATACACAAGCTGTACAGCGTACACATTTATTCAATAATAAATAAATTAACATATAATTTAATTAATATGGCTATTAAATAAATCCTAAAATAAATACATTAGGGGATAAATATGTAAAAAATGCAAATATAATAAGTAAATGAGTCAATATAGTTTTAAAAAATAACATACTATTATTCAAAAAAGGTCATTTTTTAATTTACTTATTTTATTTATTTCAGAGGAGTTTAATTTGATAATTCCACATTCATATATTTCAGCACACATTCATTTTTAAATGCTACATTTATTTATAAAAAAATTGAATAAGTGTCAATAAGAGCAACATGCAGTATGCAGTGAGGCCAGAATAGCCCGACATTGAAAAATATTAAGTTAAGACAATCAGGATGACAAAATTATAAATAGATTGAAGAATGAAGAATAGCAACTTGCAGGTGCCGCCAGACCTGGACCACAGGTCACTGAAATCAATAAGAATCCTTGGGAGGATGGCAAATTGAGCCAGCTTCTAGTTTTTGTTAGGCAGTTGGATTGACCTACGGATTGATTGTTTCTATTTTACACCTTGCTGTTACAGTATTGAACAAAATAACTCAGCATATGATAAGCTGCTCAGAGCGAATGCCTTTGTTTTAGAAAACATTATGTACAGTTTAAAATTCAGTCCTTGTGTTTTAATCTTCAAACTTATGTATGTATTCTTCAACACAGCGAAGAGGGAGCTTTGGTTAAAGGAGTATTCAACAAATGAAAGAAGGCAGCAAAACCTACGTATGGCCTTTGGAGCTTCCTGTTTGATGCCAAAAGAAAAAAAAAATGATGACTGTATTATGCATCTCCTGCTCAGCCCAGGGCAGAGTTGCAGGTGCTGTTGGGAAGCATCCCTACGGCTTGGGTCCAGGGAGAGTCGCGGTGGGAGAGCTTCCCAGTTTGCTCCACAATCAATCAGACATTCTGCTGGCTGATGCATTATTAAGTTTCCAGGGAACTATAAAGTTAGATGACCTTCTGTGCATACTGTAATCCCTGGCTGTTAAACCCCACAGGGCTGTTTCAGCTAGTGTAACACGATAGCACAAAAAAGAAAACTCAAATCATTCAAACTCAAAACTCATTAAACTTTTGTTACTGCGAATTTGAGTTCATTGGCTTGTCTTATGCTGTGTCATGTGCTTTTTATGTTTGTTTTCATGCTGTTCCCTTATATCGCACTATTTGTAGGTCACTGGTAATACAATGTTTGTTTTGCTCGCTTGTACTGTCTTTTAAAAAATAAAGAATTAAAAAATAGAATAAAGTCTGAATGTTACAGGCAAGAGTGAACAAGGCTGGTTTTCACTGCTTTCAGGACCACCTCTGTTCCGCAGATGTACCATAAGTGGCAGATTGTTTGTTTAAACAGCAGGGAGAAAAGATGCGGGTGCAATCCTTTTGTTAACTGAGGGATGCATTGAATTATTCGTGTAAACAAGGGGATCCCATCCCCTTACATCCCCCACTGCACTGCCTCCTGGGTATAAGACAAGTTGCTGTTTCAATTGCTCTTGTTTGGCTCTGTTAGTAAATGTGACACCCTAACAGCAGATAAATTGTATTTCTACTTCACTAACGTTCAAATATTCCAGCACATTTATTTCTCAGAAGCCATTACATGTTCTTGCATTTACACTATAATCTATGATGAAAAACACTGTCTGGATGGATGCCACGGTGCCATTTTCTCCCCCAACGCATGAGTGAGACATCATGCTAACCCTCAGAGGAATAATTTATTGATTTACGTCAAACAGAGCGAGGGAAGAGGGTATGTGGGCTCAGTTATAAGACCGGCTGAAAAGACAAAAGGAATCCTTGATGAAGTTCCTTTGAAGTGCCTTTTTTCCAGAAGTCCTTGGAAATACATATTGATGAAGTCCAAATTGTCTGGCCTGGAGGGAGAAGGCAGTCGACTGCTTTGCATTGCGTTATAAATATTCACTAGAGAAGAGGACATGGCTCATTTCTATGCGTGACTAGAATTATTGCATTTTAAATGATTGGCTCAGAAAATAGATAATTAGAGATGAATGCAGAGACCCGGGCCATCAGGAGAGATCATTTCCTTCAACACAAGAAGGTGCTCTTATCAATCCAAAAATACATTTGTTTTAGTGCTAAAATTCACAGTTCAGGCGATCAATGCGTTATTAATGTGAATGCCTAAAGGCAGAAACTTTCCAAGTGTGCTAAACAAAGTTATCTGTAAAATCTACACTATATGGAGGAAGCAATATTTCACAATTGCTTCATTTGTACAAAGCCTACAATAATTAATTTGTAAGTACCACCTAATTCTCAGGCAGGAAGGGTGACGTAATATATAGAGTCCATGTAGTGAGGGCGGACATGAAGGTCTAAAAACACCAGACCTTCACCCAGGAGACCGCTTTTCGTGTCCTGTGTGAAACCAAGAAGTCAACATTGACTTATTAGTTATTCAACTTTCATAATTAAAGTTACTGTGAGGTAATTTTAACTGGTTATGAAACAAGCTCAATATAATATACTGATGCCACTATATGACCTTCATAAATAAACAAGACCATTCACGAGAAGATTGGCTATTTCTTTATAGTTATAATAAATAAGAATTACTTTAATTACCCACTTAAATTATGGTTTAGGAACAACTGAACTTCTTGTGTTTCATTTTTGCCCCTTCTCAATGAAACACAGACAAACAGAAAATGATGTTGGGCAACTGAGAGATGCTGCCTCCCATCACAGGTGTTAAAACAACAGAAAGCATGCGGAATCGCAACAGGAGTCGCTAGCATGATCATAGTTGTCACTCATACTTGTTGCGACTGTGTAACCATGTTGCGTCGGCAGGATGTTTCGCTGGATGCCTCTTAGATGTTTTCAAAATGTGACATTTTCTTGTGATGTAAATCAAGAGGCGCCACATGGTTTTACACTAACTCCAATCTAAACCAATTAGCTTGATTATTAGATACTCAGAGCAATTGAGGTAATATAAAGAGTGATAAGGTCCAAGTAAGGCGGGAGAGAGGGGAGAATGGATGGGTCAAACAAACAGGAATTTCAACCAGGGGACTGCTGTCCATGTCCCCTGTCAACGTTGAGTTATTTTACCATAGTTGGCTTTACTAACGCCAGCTAAGTAACAAGCGCAGTTATTTCACGTAACAAATGTACTTATTTTAACCCAAACCACAATCTTTTCCCAAGCCTAACCAAATAGCTTTGTTGCGTAACTAAACCTTAAAACAAATAAACTTATGTTGCAAGTTTATTTTGAAAAGAGACACTATACATGTAAAAAGCGGAAACTGACAAGCTGTCCAAAAACTTTCCTACACTATACATGTAAAAAGCGGAAACTGACAAGCTGTCCAAAAACTGACTCTAGAGGGGTACCTAGAGCTTCATAGATTAAAGCCTAGTACCACTGAGAGAGCAACACTGTTTGACAAGTTGGGAAGGAGAATGTGTTGGTTTCATTACAGCCACCCTGTCTGAAACAAGGACCATTATCCTAAAATGTACCACATTTTTAGCCATACCAGTGGTAAGGCTTTAGCAATGGCATTGATGGTCACCACTTTGGTACAGACTGAAGTAAATACCGGACAGATTGAAATGAAATTGTGTACATACATTTATAGTCCCCAGAGGATAAATCCTACTGACTTCGAACCCAAGGAATTTGCACCATTAGGCAACTCTAAAGAGCCATATATTTTTCTCAGAAGTTGGTGGAGAGCTAAAGGGGGGACTGAATAGTGGCCCGGTTTTCCAAATGAATGCTAATGTTGCTCAATATCTGCTGGACATGGCAAAGCAACTGTCTTCTAACATTTTCACCAACTATACTTATTCAACAAATGTATATGTTATATTACTTAAGATGTTGTGTTTTCCTTCTGCCATGATAGAAACATCAAGTGGCCAGAATTGCGGTGAAGCTGTGATTGTCGTGAATCCTGCAGTAAATTCCCATGGCACAGTTACTTGCAACTCAAGAGTTTCAGAATCTGATCCTGTTAGTCTCAATGGTCATTTACCATCACCACATACTTTCAAGTGCTGTACATCTCAGCTGAGAGTTCTCTCTTTATTGGGCCAATTTTACCTTCAGACATGCAATCCATTTTGAATGCCTCGGTTTATTAGCTTGTTTGCCATTCCCTTCTAAATAATCATACATTCTGAACAGAGATGGGAATAGCAGCACAGCTTTCAGAGGCAAGTAATTTCATCGGTCCCTGTGGCGCCTCTTGATCTACATCACAAGCAAATGTCACATTTCGAAAACATCTAAGAGGCACCCAGCGAAACATCCTGCCTACGCGACATGGAATCTTTTGGGACACAGTCGCCACAAGTGTGATTGACAACTATGATCATGCCAGCGGGTCCTGTTGCGATTACGCATGCTTTCTGGTGCTTTAACACCTGTGATGGAAGGCGGCATCTTTGAGTTGCCCACCATGATTTTCTGTTTGTATGAGTTTCATTAATAAGGGACAGGAATGAAACCATATTATTATTAAACCATAATTCATCTCGCAGTAATTGAAGTAGTTCTTGTTAATGACAAATCATAATATCTTTGCTTTATGAAAGGTATCCATACTATATATTCATCCACACAGACACTGCTGGATTGACCCAAAATTATTGAATTGATGCAGAATTTAAAAACAAACATTCAAATTGTTCATCCCATGAAGCTCGGTCTGATTTAACTGAATTCATTTATTCTAATTCCTGTAACTTGAGCTGTCAACTAGGCAGTTTTTGTGAGTTATTTAATTTACGAGGGATGCAATGGGGTTTTATGTACCAAGATAATTCAGCAGTAAAGTTCAAGTTAATTTATTTATATGGAGCCCTTTATCAAAGGCACGTCCCAAAGGGTTTATATTCTGTGCGAACTTGAAATTAGAACAGACATAAGTGGAAAATGTTATGAGCGTTTCATAATAAGCCGTGCTGTTTGCTTCTGTTTGGAGTCGGGTTAATGGATAATGATGCAAATGATTGTGTAAGCTAGACAAGTGAGGTGATTCCCTGCAATTGACTTGTTCTACACGACAGAAGACCACTGTGCTGTTCCGTTACAAATAAGTATATTACATTTTTATACTTAAAACTGAATATCAAATTACTTTTTTATTTACATTACCCTTATAGATCTTTCCTTTAGCTCCATCAAGTTGATCCTGCATCGACACACCCATTTGTGAGCAACCCAGTTGCAGAAAAACTTTGAGATACGTTGGAAGTTGACATTTCTTAACCAAATATGCAATACATAAATACATGTCATATCAGCCTTGATTCACACTTGCAGTAAGGCACAATACCATGTAGTTAACACTGTAAAATGATTGGTTAGGTTTAGGCAAAAAAACTACTTGGTTATGGTTAAAAAAAGATCCTGGTTAAACATAACGTAACGTTACAACAATGTAACTAGCGTGAATGAATAACCACATCTTTGCAGACTTTATTACATAACAACGGCGGTCTCCTGTGGTTTTTTGACACAATGACCACCCCTTCCACCTGCCCTTTGTGGACTTTCTCACTCTTTATACCATGTATATTTCAATAATGGCCACTCTCTGTACTATGTCATTGCTCTGCCCATCACTCGTTGTAATACATCACTTGCCCTGTCGGAATTCAAAAACATCCACAGTTCAAAGAAAAAAAAAGCATCGACTTTCAACGTAGAAATGTACAAAGCTAACCTTTCTTGTGGGCTATTATAAGAGCAGGACTTGAACCATCAAGAGTGGCTTTATGCATGATGCAGTTGCAGCTACCAACACCTTTGGTGTGGTAGCTGTGGATGAGGTGGAACACATGTGGGCAGATAAAATTAAACTTGATTGGAGAAAACTGTCAAAGGACCTGTCATTCCAGGTCCGTCTCGCAAATTGTTTTCCTTGGCCTTACTAACTAACTGATGGGAAAAAATATATATTTGGGGGAAAATTATTGGCTTTGTATTTGCAGAGAGAGGTTGAAACCTTCTGAATGGGTCTATAGTGGTGCCAGAGATTTGTTGGGCAGCAAGATGTCATTAGGGGTTCTGTTTCTTAATTTGTATTAAAACTTTCTTTTCTGGATTTGACCTCCATTTCTATCAGTAATAATGGCAATAATAGACAAAAAGATAGCATGTAAAGCGGCAATTGACAATACTTTGGCAGATGGAAAAGGAAGCTAACTGTCAACGAGTAAGTGAAGGGGAGAAGCAAAGCAACCACAGAAACAAGAGCAACAACAGAATGAGGAACATGGTAGCAGGAATGGACGACGGACAAATGCTAACGAACATTGAGTATTTGAATTCCATTCTCTCTTATCTGACCTCATCCAAACTGTTTGGACCAGGACTCCGGTCTGTTTGCCTGGTTGGTACTGTTTGTTTGGGCCGGTGTGAAAGGTATCAATTGAACACTGGTGCAGCCCAAACAATTGAACAGAGACCTCCAGACAAGGTGGTAATTCGCCTCATGCGTCTCTACCATTCTCTCTGTCATTATGATTACAATATGATTTTATCATGTTATGATTTTGCTTGTGTTATGATTTTATCATAACATGTGGCTGGTTTGAAGCCTAATGACAATCGCCAAAATAAACGAGTAAACCATCAGTCTGTATAACTTCATGTTCATTACGTCCCCCACAACACTTCCATGTCCATAATATCCACTAGGGCTCACCTCTAAAGTCAGTTTTGCAACATGTTAGCTGTAATTCGTGGTGTCTTAAAACATCTGTTCTGTCCTCCTGTTATCACAGACACTCTTCTAAACTCTCTTTTTTCATGCTGAGTTGGTGACTTTTTAACCCGCAATGGTCTAGGGCTTACGGGGATATGGTGTCCATTGAGGGCTTCTAAAAAAATGAAATCTCAAATAAATAATACTTAATTTAAGAAAGCTTTGTTTCAAATGTAAATGTGATTTTGAATGAAGTCTTCTTGCGTCGTGAACAGAACACAGAAGTTCCAGTTTCTCTTGCACTCGAAAATAAAATGTTCCCAAGGTCAAATCATTCCTCAAAGACAATACTTTCACCAGTGCTTCTACCTCTTGCATCAAACACTGGCAGCCTGGATCACAGTGACCTACAGCATAACACAGTCTCTTCTTGGTGGCCTTCTGCATCATATGCTGTGTTAGTGTATGCAATGTAATTTAGGTATTCTCTGGAGAAACGGGAAGATTTAATAAAGCTAAATGATGTTGCTCAGTCAGCCAAAGAACAGGTAAAAAAGACACTAACCCAATCAGAGCACCGTTGACTGTTTCATTTTCTACATGCATGCACCTCCTGTGTGAGTGCATGTGTGGGGGTGTGGGTATATACATCCCACTGCGCCTATGTGGCTCCGCGGCGCTCTGCTCTTGATTAATATGCACAGCACACGTAGTTGAAACAAACTCCTGCTCTTCTCCGCCTCCATTGAGCACCACCCCCTCCCCTAAGCACTTATCGCATTTAACATTGAATAACCATTCAAATAACGTCTGTTGAGGAATCATCCTGCACAAAGCGCCATCTGTGCCACGCTGCCGATCTTTTCACTGGCGACAGAAACAGAGCAACGCTAGATCACAGGCAAAACAACACACACAAGAAAAAGCTTACATGCGCAAAACGGGTCGGCTGTAATCAGTAATCAATGCTACATCCGCAGAACCAAAGCTATGCCATGGGGGAAATATTTGCTGGATAATTTGCAAACATCAGTAAGGGAAGGGGGGTTCTAGTCTGTATGCGGGCTGATTGGAGTGGTGACATCGCTGATTAAAACAGCACTGACTGATGGAGCTTGGGCTATATGTGATAGGTCACACCTCATTCTTTTTTTCTGAAACAGGAAATAAGTGAGAGCGAGCCCAATGGCGTTAAAAAAGAAAAATAGTAATAATAAAAAAAGTGAGGATTCGCAGGAACATCTTTAACCTGTCTCCTCGGCTATCAAATTAGCACTTTGCCTTCCTCTTCCTCGACTCGCCGTATTTAAATGTATTCAAATGAGGAGGAAAAGGCCGATGCAGGGTGGGTTTCTAGCAATGTAATCAGCCGATCTATGATAATGAGATATTAGTGGCGCAGCTCTTGTGTCGCTGGCAGTGTGTGAACCCCGGCTCTGGCTCAGACCCCAACGCCCCTGCCGAGCTATGATTAGCACCAGAGCCTCGCACCACCAGCACATTTATTGATTAGAAGTGTAATGTGGATGGAATACAGGCCTTTTTTATGTGGTTAGTAAGCAGCTACAAAGACAGCAGAGAAACACCATGAAACCTGTACAGGCATCAACAGTGCAAAGGGTCGCCTTTGTAGCGGTGTGTTCAATGGCAAGGACTTGAGAAATAGTGTCATGGTTCCACATATAAAGATTTCATGAAGCCAATATATGCCGTGCGTAGATATTTAATGATGGGGATGAATAATTCAGGAGCTCCATCATGTTATAACCCTGTGGGTAGCAGGTAAGGGAAGTTCACTATGGATCTGAGGTGAATGGGTCAGTCACAATTGATTCATCAAATCACAAATAGTTCTAAGATGATGCAGTATAGATTTTGTAGGCCTCTGGAGCCTTTTTGTGAAGGATAAATCTTCAATTTCTAATGAAAATTTATTATGTGAATTGCAAATCTTGGATTAAGGTTATACTTAACCCTTATTTAATACAACATCTGGGAAAAATAAAAGTTATGGATCCAATTAAGAGAAGAAGTCTATTCTCTTCTGTGATGAATCATCTGCATATAGTTTTATTTTTTGTTATAGACCCATGGGTAATATCGCAACCATTTCTCTTCCCAACATAATGCATACTGACGCTTGGTCAGGACCTCTTGGCATCATTTTCTAATACACCAGCTAGCCCAGCGAGTCAAACTATGAATCCCCACTACAGTCGCAGTAACCATGTGCTTCATGGTTTGAATTCTAACAAAAACACTTGCTTAAGGTCAGCCAACAAAACCACTTAGTTTGGTTTTGGAAAAACATCCTTGTTGGGCTTAAACTAAGTGAACGTCACCAACTTAAGTATGAAAAAAACATAATTTATAGAAAAAAATGGTGGATGCAAACCAGATTAAGCAGATCAGGTATCAGCTAGACAATATTGGTCAATGTCATTATTAAGTTCATAGCTTCGGGATGTCACACAAATTTGTCTTTATCTCCCAATTATTTTACGTTAAACAGACAAGTTGTATTATCTGTCACAGTCTGGTTATGTGCCAAGATGCCCTCAGACTTTCTGTAGACTGGACTGAGTTGTTTTCTGTGTTTTAGCTTTTCTCTACTGCCTTTCCCTCCTTGGCCCATCGGCACACCTGCTGTCAATCAACCTTGTTAGACATTCCATGCGCTCTCAGAGTTCTGACCATCCATCAGCCTCTCCAGCCAATCAGCATGCTGCTCGTTCTCCTGAGCTACTCTGCCATCTCTCCACCCACACTTCATCCTCTCGTCATATTAGTTTATATTTAAGGCTTGGCTTTTAGTTCAGTTTTTGATGTTTAGTTCTGCATTCACCGAACTGAACCTTGAATTATAATTAACTCTCCAATTTCCTGTTCCCTGTACATGGTCTTTGAAAACATATGGAAAATTAGAAAAAAATGACATGGGACATCTTATGTTTATTCCTTGAAAATTATTGGAACATTATCCTTTTTCCTTTAAGATAAGATAAGATAATCTTTTATTAGTCCCGCAGCGGGGAAATTTGCAGGCTTACAGCAGCGTTGAGTAAAGTGCACACAAGAGACATAGTAGAAGAAAGACAAGATAAAAGTAAAAAATGAAAAAAATAAATAAATAAAAAAAAAACTACTAGGCTACCTACTAGGCTATCCATCAGAGCTCCCAAAAAACTGATTTGAAAGGGCCAAGTAGTGTTCATGGTTATATTAACATTCAAATGGAAGTAAACTGACAAGAGTATTTAAGGTATGTTGTTGAAATGTTGTGAACAGCCCCCCAACTCATGTAACATGGTGCAGCTTGGATGATAATACCAAATTTTGCTTTCTCCCCAAGTTGTAACACAGTTAAATACTGTTCAATTGATTAGCATTTTTGGTTAAGTTGCCAAAGGTCATTTTACTTCGTAGCTTGTTTGGCGTAGAAAAGGTTTAAGGTTTGTGATTCAACTCTGGTTTAAATTTATTTTGGCCACTGTTGATAGTTGGATAGTAATGAATAGCAAGCCGTGGTAAAAAAAATGAATGGGCGCCAACAACACTAGTTAAACTATTGCCTAATGCAGGGAGACAGAATACAGCAAGAAACCACTATTGATGACCAAGTTGCAGTAATAAAAGGCTGCTTTCCCTGGTTGCATTTGAGGGAACCCTTATACTACAAAAGGCCTTGATGGCCTGTTATGAAATATTCCAGAGACAGAACCAAATAATGTAACCATGTGAACAGATGGCAGATGCAAATCAAGACAAAAATGTCTAGACAGAGCGGATAAAAACATAATCTACCTTCCTAAAAACACTGAAAGGCATTATACTGCTAATTTAGTAAAAATATGTCTCAAAAGTATGAGGAGAGTCTTTTAAGGGACTGAGCAAGTTTAATGATCAGTACTTGTGACTAATGACCATTGAACCAGTGCTCTTAGATACATAAGGTTTTGAACATTACACAACCAGATTGAGAAACAGCTGTAGAGCTTCAAAGTTATCATTAAAAGGGAGATTTAAATGTTTTACATGCCTAACTGGTCATCAATGTTGTAGCTTGGAAGTGAAGTTAGTAGATATTAACTATGTGTTGTTGAGGTTGGGTAGATGTAGTTTTTGGAGGTTGACCCATACTAGGTACTAACAGTTATAATAACCTTAGCTTGGTTGCATTGATTTTAACCATTCTTGACCAGTCTAAGGGCCTTTGCACACCAAGTCCGTATTTTTCATGTGTTTTTTTTTACTCTGCCATACGATCTGTTGCATTATTCTTTTCATTGCAATGCAAAACAAAACTAAATTAATAACTTCGGTGCAATGGAAAGTTCTTGTCCCACACATGGCTAATGAATGAATGTCATAAGTAAAAGAGCTATCGTTCAGCTACCTAGACTAGAGCACAACCACTACTGTCTAATTAAAAAATAATATTTTTTGTGACCATCGCAGATTCCCATCTGTTCTGCAAGCACAGATTTTTCAAATGTTTTAAAAATATGACAGACCCCACACAGAACGAATGTCATGATGAATTTAACTCTGTTGTTCCTATAGTTGTGGAGGGCAACAATTTTGCCCAAATAGCCACACACTAAAGGAATCTTGCAAAATCTAGCGATGTTAGTTTCTGTCCTACTCTGCACTGAATTTTCTAGAAGAAAAAACAATAAAAACATTTGTTCAGAATTGGGAATGCATGTCATCATTCATTAAGGTCATGTGACACCACCACACATCAGATTAAAAAGACAATCTGATATGCAACGTTACATATGCACTTACATCTTAAATAAATATATTTTCTCAACTAGTTGACTCGTTTAAAATAGCAGTAGTGCATAAGCTTAATGTTTCTGTGGTTAAAAAAAGGTGCAAAACTAAGAGCACTGAGAAACAGTTCCTACATGAAATTGTTTACGCAAGGTCTGTGAATTATGTTTAGTTACTGGGTCATGATTTCTGCAATTGCTTTTGAGTTTTCAAATGTATTTTTTTGGCACTTCGAGCACCACAAGCAGAGCGCCTACTAGTTCCATTTTATTGGGGATAAGGCAGATATTTCGGCGGTCGATATCTTTAAAACGCGGCAACTCACACCAAAATAATCTAGAATGATAAATATCACTACAGGTAAATAGTAAGGAATAGTAGTAAGTAAGGTACATGTATTTTGATTTCAGTATGAACTGTTACTTTAGTAGTGCAGGTTATTTACATTACATTCAGTTGCCACAAATTATCACTAAAGCAGCTGATTAATCATTTATTGGTCTGGAAGATGAATCACAGATATGTTACGAAATACAACTTTTCAACTAACTGTGTAATATCAATTTGAATGTTGTGTTGTGAAATTGATATTTGCATGTTTTGAACAGCCACACAGACTTTTGTTATGCAATCATATTATTATAAACACAGATACCAACTTGTATGACAGATTTAGCTCGTCCCAGAACAGCGTGGGAAAATTGATCTGCTGCGTTACCAGCAATTGATGTTTGTCAGACTGCTGTAGAAGAAAGTCTTTCATTTTTTAAATAATGGAGATCGATACTAGATCACTTGACAGCCCCTATAAAATAACTATCTTCAGGTCCTCCTCTGCTTCTATTTTTATACAAAACCAGATGTCTGCCATGAGGGAATTCCTGGAGCCTGATTTCAGCAGGAGCTCTGACTGATGTCTTTATCAGCTGTGAGGGAAGGGGTGAGAGACGTCTGACATGCTATCTCACATCTGGAGGGCAGACCACGGAGAAGAGCAAACACCCTTCACCTCAGACTTCAACAAGCACACGAATACCTCTGAGCTTCTAAATATGCTCAATAAATTATTTGAGATTATTAGATGAATAAATGTGGTGACGATGCTGCAACAAAATACACGGCAAAAAAAACACCATTTTAAGCATCCGTCAATAACTTTATATTATGCATTTAAAATATATTTTTTTGCATTATAATGTAGCTGTGCTACAACAACTTCGGCCCAATTCTATATGAACTTCTGTTATCTCATGTTCAGAGTAAAACCAACAGGGAATGTATCGATTAGTAAACTTCATTGTCTGTGCCATAGAGCTCCATTGTTGTGGCCAAAAACTTCTCAATAAACCACATTGTTGCACTGGGTGACACGTTACTTCATCACCATGAGCACACACACACTGTAGTTTATTTTATCTCAATCCCACTGCCCCAAAACTCACTAAAATACCTGAGTTGGATTAATCCACTGCTGAAAATAGTCCCAAACAAATGCACTCTTCCTCCTATTTGAGTGACGAGGGATAAAAACTACAATGCCCAGTGTTTTAGAAAATGCCTTTAAAGTAAAGAATAAACAAATAAATAATATATTTCTAAGATTTCCATTTTCAGTAGAGCTTGGGACTGAATGCCAAAGGAAATCAGAAAGTATTATGAAATATATTGTTGGTTTAAGTTTTTATAATGAGATTTGTTGACAAGAGGAAAAATATAATAAGACCAGCGTTATCCTTGAGGGAATGTTTACAGCATGTGTCTATTTATTCTTGGCCACCGATGACGTCAAAATCAACTGTCATCATTACACATTTTTTCAGTCTTTGATGTACAAAAGCATTGTTCTGTGCGTATGGGAGGAGGGTGGACTGCATCCAAACACAGCAAATACCCCTGAAAAAAAAGAAGAAATCCCTTCCTTTCTCACACAACCATGTCACAGTAGTCATGAGCAATTGAAGTATTTCAAAAATATGTGTCATGGCTGCCAGAAGGGGTTTCATCACCATCAAAGCTGATTCATGCTATTGTCCTCTCTTACTCTTCACACCAAGTCTGCCGCAGAACAAACTCTGCTTATATTTTTCCTTCTATAATTATCAACTCACCGTCCTCGTGGTCTGTGTGTTGCAGATGATTTTGCTGCAGATATGTGAATCGTAGCCACTTTAAATGAAATCACATCCAGAATGCTACCCGTGCTTTACAATATTTAAATATGAATGAAGAAGTCCTCATTATAAAGTTGGCAGAAAAATATCAGAGGCTCTCCAAAGGAGATATGAATGTTTAGATCATGCAATCATGAAATCTTGAGCAAACTGGGGAAAAAAACGCATACATCGCACACATGTTTAATATATTTGCCATATACTTTGCACAGCATAGTCAATGCTGAGCTTGAGAAAACAACACGTGGCAACAGCAAAGCCCTGCTTTGTGAAAGCTGGTAACCATAGAGGAAAATCTACCGCTGCAAAATCTCTCCTTACAAATGATCCAGATTCTGTGACATGATTATGTGATTATATAGGAGTTGGGTTTAATTTACAGTGGCGGGTAAACAAATAGCTCCATGTGTGTAGCTCCTGCTCACTACCTGGCTTAGTGTAATTGAAGAGGATCATTGAAGCTTGTAATACAATAATGATAACTGATTGTATCCTGTGCTACGCGCTTGTGATACATGAGCGGCTCTGATGCGGCAACACAACGATCAGTCTCGTCCTGCATAGTCCAAAGGGGGACTCCAACATGACAGAGAGCATAATGGCCCCGACCAGCTTCTCCGCCCTGAAGAGGTGAGGGGAGAAGACACTAAATCACGTCTCCTTCCTCCTTTCCTCCGCCTGCTCATTGAGAGGCGGGGACTAATTCATTCAGCCTCTCTGCAGGTCTTTCAGCCCTTTCTCTTCTCATTCCACTCCTCACCGGTGAAACCACAGAGAGCTCCATCCGTTTAAGGTAACATACCCGGCAATAAATCCTAGCTCGGCAACTACAAGGGCTCCTTCTTCAGGCTGGGGCCTTTGCGTCAGGAAGCACTTGCGTTTGCAAACGCTTACATGGATTTAAACTCAGGGATGGTGGTGTTTGGTATAAGGGCATGTGCTGATAGGGGAGTATGAGTGTTTGGGTACGTGGGTGGGAATTTGCAACTCCATGCAAAAGCTGTTACAATGGTTTTTTTGTGCAGAGGCCTAAAACAGCTGTTTGTATCCCAGTGTTAAAGACATTCAGTGATACATGATCCTCCTTTGTTAAGGGTTGTTAGTTGTACCGATATAGAACAATTTAAATAATCATTAATAATAATAATGTATAAAGAGTCACCAGTTTATCACTTTCTGATAGACCAACAATTCTGCTATTATAATACGTCATTGATAAAGGTAATAAAGCTGATATTTTTGCAAAACAAATGTTAAAAAGCCATTTATAAAGTGTAACAAACAAAATTCTGCAAATATAAGAATTTAACATCTAATAAAGAGCAGTCAACATTAAAGGGGACATATCATGATCATTTTCAGGTTCATATTTGTATTCTGGATTTCTACTAGAATATGTTTATATGCTTGAATGTTCAAAAAATGTGTCTGACAAATGGCCAAGTTCATATTCTCAATTTAATAGGACATTTTGGGCACAGTTCATTTATAAAGTGCAAAGGAGCCATATGTAAAAAAGCCAACACATGATTAGAACAGATTATATAAAAGTACTTTAATTAGAGGTGAAACCCAAAGTTAGCACCCCCAAGATTTTGATAATAAGAACAAGAAAACAACCCACTTTGGGTGAGAAGAGGCCTGCTACACCTAATAGTAGATTCAGGAGGCCTTTATCTTCTATTTACATGGTTGATCGGGGATACAAATGTGAAAACGAAGACACAGTAGATCTCTGGTGGCTGTAGTAATAATAATAGAAGGAAATGAGGAAGTCAGGTGACAAAGTGTGAAGAGAAACAAAGTCTGCATAATGAGTAAGACGGGGTGGACTGATGGGTCAAACAAACGCTGTGTGTGTAGTGTCTGAAACCAAAAGTCAATATTGACTTATTTTACCATACATACATTTATTTCACTTATTTTGACCCAACCAAGATCTTTTTCAAAGTAGTGTTGATGCCTGAACCTAAAGTTGTTTTGTTTTAATTAACAATATTAAGTTTTACTCTTACGAGATGGTAGGTGCAGTTCGGCCGGCATGAAGCATTGGAATGGTAGTGATGACCACTGATAACGCCAATTCAATCAGCTGGTGAAATGGGAAAGGAACCCCTGTACAAGTATAGCAAGTATGGTAAGTCAAAGTTGAACAGGGGACAAAGGGACAATGGGCTGTAAAGCCTTAGATATTTTCCAGGGAGGTCACGTCTCAGAAGAGTAAACTGCCAGTTGTGTGCCGCAGACAGCTAAGCCACCTTTACCTTGACAGAGGCATGAGCATTCGTCATGCAGATTATGTGGTGCTATTGTTTACGGTTCATTGGCTTTTACAGTGTTTGTGTTCATTTGCATTCTGCATCCCTAATTCAATGCAAAGTAGGGTGCACCGAAGGGGAGGCGAGGCAAAATGCAGGCAGTGATGTAGAATGGAATCAAACCACATTTTAAACCCTCAAGACATGTAAAGTAAGAAACTATGTGTGGATTTGAGCAATTTCATATAATTCTGACTCAAAGACATTCTGTCTTGGAATTGGCTGTGATATAATGGGCACCAGCTAAACTCTTGCTGTAGGACACCAAAAACACCTACGTACCTCGCAGGGGGTTTTGTGGACGCCATGGTCACACCATGAGCTGCGGCGGCAAGTTGAACAATCATAGACTTATGTGGTATACCATATTGGCTAGCTTCATTTTAAATAAATATAAAGAGAAAATGACAATTTGAATCAATTTCTTTATCAGCAGCTAACGTCTGAGTAACAGTGTCTTGATTTCTTTATTCAAATACAATTGTAGGCTTTAATAGAAGACAGAAGAATGACTGGGAGGAATCTGAATATCTGGTGCTGCTGAAGTTGGCTGCCATTTCTATGCATGTCATCCTATAGAACTGTGTCCCATAAAGTGAGACTTCCACTTAGCTTGAAGAAAACGGATAATGAAAGAGATGTGCGATACAATAAATCTATATCATCTCCAATATGTTAATGCCTAATAAAATATCTGTTTGAATGGGGCACCTTTTCAGATTCGAGAACGGGAAAAATCCAAAGCGTTTATTAAGTCCCATCTCTTTTTAAACTACTATTTCAGAGCTGGCTCGCTAAAAAGTAATGACACCGGGAGAATATAATGGACTTTTAAGTGGTCTGGACATTCTGACTGGACTGGACCTCGGCTTTAATTTTACAGGAAGAAATGACACAGCTGAGATGGGTTACCAGTGAAGAGAGATTTTCACAGCATAATGACCCTCTATAAATAGAAGAATTACCTAGCAGACACCAGACAAATCACTGCCGCAGCCATAAGCCTCCTATATCTAAGCTCTCCCTGGGGACCAGTGAATAATGATTATGAAAATTGGCCTAATTGTCTTAATACCGGCATGTCTTATGCGGTTCGCAGGACTACAAACAAACTGGTTAACATCGTCCCAAGAGGCTCTCAGGTAAAATGCAGACTATGAAATTTTACGGAGGGGAAATGGTAAAAAAAAAAACATTCACATCAAATAGAAGGAGAGCTGAGAGCTACATGTGTGTGCCAGGTGCACTCACTGATGCATCGCCGGGTACACTGATACATTCAAGGTTCACTACTCAATATATTTCACCACAGACTAATCGTTGCCCCCCCCCTTGAATACCATTGTTTCACTGTTTTTGAAAAAACTAGATGAGGAAAAGTCACATAAAGAGCCCCCGGAGTCAGGGGACGATCCTGCCTTCAGAGGCCTGCCGGGCCGGGGCTTGGATGTAGAGGAAATAAGAAATCAACTTTCGCTATGGCTGGCAGGTTGTCTGTGTGCCGAACCCCCTCCTCCCACCCACCCCCACTGTACGTCCAGACCCCATCTGGTGCCCGACGGCTGATTCCTCACATCCTGCCACATTGTCTCCCTTTGGCCAGAGAAACAAACAGTGTTCTCCCACGGGAGTGCTTCCCCTGCTTGGATCAAAACCAACCCAAATGAAAATAAAATGGAACAAAACAATGCATCCAGCTGAGGAGCAACACCAACACATACTGAGTCTGCATCTGAAGCGTCAATACAGATACACAAACACACACACACAAGTAGTGTTTTGGGAGTGGAAGCTATACCGCTTCTGCTTTTATGTCCCTGTTGAGGTTTGAACTTATGGTTGCCGGCTAATGCATAGTTTATGACCTGAAAGGGGAGAGAGCCGAGCCTGAGGGGGCTGTGGGGGGGGATCATCTGCCCAGACGTGGGTCACCTTAAATCCTCAGGTCAGCGTGTTTTATTCCCCCCAAGGTGCCTATCAGGATTTTACACACTCCTATCTGGTGCGGTTATTACACTAGCTACATGAGAATGCTTGGATTATGCCAAGCCAGAGCTCCATAGAACTGACTGCACTGCACAGAAAATATGCTAATTGTCCATCTTAAAGTGACACTTTCAATTTATTATCAAGTGAGATGTGTTTATTTGCAGTTGTTTAATGGGAAAAGAATTCTGCTGAGGCATTTTTTAAAGATATTTGTGTAGTTTCTACAAACAAGTTCTCAATGGTTTGGACTCGGCCCCTTTGTTCCAATTAAGAAAAGACTCAAAGCTAAATCCTACAGTAATATTTTAGACAATAGTGTTCTTCCAACTTTGAGTCAACAGTTTATGGTTGTCCTTTTCCTGTTTCAACATCAAAATGCCTCTGTGCGCCACGCCAATAGCATAAACATTTTTCTCAGTATGTTGTGGATGAACTTGAGAGGCCTGCACTGAGTCCTGACCTCAACCCTGTCCAACATGGTCGGAAATAAAAAAAACTCTAACTGGGACTGAGCACCAGACCTTACAACATCAGTGTTGGATCTCACCAGGGGTGGCAGTAATAAATTATATTTACAGTTACGTTTTTTTTTGAGTGATTGTACTTTTTAATTACATTTTTTGAAAATCAGTAATTTCACTTTTTTTTCTTAATTTATTAAAAACTTTTTGCAATAGCTAAAACAGTACTTCTGAAACTACCGCCGTCTTTACCGAAACACGAAAAACAAAATAGAGTACTATGCAAACCCTTCATTCAGTCTACACCAGATAAATGACTCTTTCCACATACCAACTTTAAAATGATATGCTCAGTATAAAACACAATTATATGGTATTTTCCATTAGTAGCATGCTGTAAACATAGCCTACATATGAACAAAATGCAATGGGATTACTCTTAATACTCATCACAGTATCATACACATTGTACATCTGTAACTGAGGATGACATAAACATATTACTATATTATACTGTAACCAAAATACAGTATATTGCAATTACATCCTTTAAATCTCTCTAAAAATTAGCCTCCATTGTTGTGCACATCAAAGAGCAAACCTGAATCCTATTTATAGTGTTCAAGCACTGATTTCAAAGTGATCTAACAGGCGTTTTCAGAAGTGCATTCTGGGTGCAGGTGATTCATTATTGAGTGTGATATTTCAATGGCGGTGTTTAGCACACAACACACTAAGCCTTTTGGTTTAAAATGATCTGAATAAAGTCGAATGTAGACAATAGTTTGTAGTTATTTGCAAAAAGAGTGAGTGCTTTCAATAATGTTGCCACGATTACCAGTTTTTGTGTCTTGGCAATTGCAAAATAGCATAATTGTCGAGTGTTGCTGAAAGCCAGAGACCAGAAGAGTTGGTGCTGTTATAACAGCAGATTGATGCCTGGGGTGTTAAAACATATGGGTGTAATGTTTCACTGCCTTTGTTTATGCATATGTGATTGTAGATGCTCATGGGTATGCACATGCCTGAATGGGTATACACAGTATTATTGTTGTTGCCACTTATGTATTCTTATTATACATTGTTTTTAAAGGACGAAAGAACTAGGGCGAATGCATTTGAATTTGCATTTTAAATTACAACTGTGCTTTTGAATGAATAATACAGTTAACTTGAACACACACTGGTCTCATCATTTTGAACCAGATATTTTTTCACACTATCCATGCCTAAGCTGATTATATTATTAAACAAGCTAATGGATTTTGTTGAAAGGAAATCCTATCACCACACTCAAAAGATTTGGATGTCTTTGGATGTCAGTCATTCTTAATCTTGATTTGCACAGATTTGTGTTCAGTCTATAGCATATCATTTCTGCAGTCTGATGGCCTTAACATTTCACATTTTGAAAATAGCTTTCTCTCTCTAATACACATGTATAATTTACATTACATTACATTACAGTCATTTAGCAGACGCTTTTATCCAAAGCGACTTACAGGAAGTGTATTCAACATAGGTATTCAAGAGAACTACTAGTCACCAGAAGTCATAAGTGCATCTCCTTTCTTAAACAAGCATCTTAAAGCATAAACCAGAGCAAAAGTATAGTGCAGAGGCAAATTACTACGAAAACAATAATTGCAACAGACTAATACGAATACAATAAGTGCTACAAACTACTATGAATAGGATAAGTGCAGTAAACGAATACGAATACTATAAGTGCAGCGAACTGATACGAATACAATAAGTGCTACGAGGAAGGCTCAGGGTAGTACTTCTTGAAGAGGTGAGTTTTCAGCCTGCGCCGAAAGATGGGCAGCGACTCTGCTGTCCTGACGTCAGTGGGGAGTTCATTCCACCACTGAGGGGCCAGGACAGAGAAAAGCTGTGACCGGGTGGATCGGCCGCAGGGACCTCTGAGCGACGGGGCAACCAGTCGCGCAGAGGCAGCAGAGCGAAGTGGTCGGGCGGGGGTGTAGGGCTTGACCAAGGCCTGGAGATAGGAAGGAGCTGTTCCTTTCACTGCCCTGTAGGCTAGCACCAGAGTCTTAAACTGGATGCGAGCTCTTACAGGGAGCCAGTGTAGAGAACGGAGAAGGGAAGTTGTGTGGGAGAACTTGGGGCGATTGAACACCAGACGTGCTGCAGCTTTCTGGACAAGCTCCAGAGGTCTGATGGCCGACGCCGGGGCTCCGGCAAGTAGTGAGTTGCAGTAGTCCAGGCGGGAGATGACCAGAGCCTGGATGAGCACCTGCGCCGTTTCCTCAGTGAGGAAGGGGCGAATCCTCCTGATGTTGTAGAGGAGGAATCTGCAGGAGCGTGTGACCGATGCAATGTTTGCTGAGAACGACAGTTGGTCGTCCAGGGTCACACCCAGATTCCTCACAGTCCGAGTTGGCGTCACCACGGCATCGTCAATGGTGATGGACAGGTCTCGGTGCGGGCAACCCTTCCCCGGGAGGAACAGTAGCTCGGTTTTGTCCAGGTTGAGCTTCAGGTGGTGTGTCGCCATCCACTTCGAGATGTTTCAGCTACAAACTAAAAAGATTATTTCAGTAGTGCCTTGATCGCTGCCAGGTGAGTCTGCAAAGACCACTGCTGTATTTAGTGCTATTTAGTGATTGAATGAATACCACCCACATTTGGCTGACCCGCGGTCTAGACACTAATGTGCTATAGTTGTCGTAAATTTAACTTAATTTCAAACTCACAGACAAGCAGCGATGTATGCAGACAAGTTGCTCGAAGTTGTCTTGTAAGACATCTAATACAATCTTGCCAAATAAAAAAATCTAACTCACCAACCTCTCTGCCGACATAGTGGAGGCAGAGTGGCGGTGATATACTCAGCAATGTGTGTACTCGTAGTTCCCTAAGCAGTTAGCTATTAGCGAAAACACCTACAAACACTATTATGTAAGCAAACAATTTTCCCCCAGGGTGTCTCTGGGTGTAGAGTAGCTGCTCAGAGGCGGCGACGCACTCAACTGTGTTATCACTAGCGCCCGCTACAGGCCAAGGGCCGGTTAAGAGTTGTGGGTGCAGAGTCAGCAGGTATCCAATGGCGGTATAAAACAGGCAATATAAGGTGTTTAAAGAATGCGTGAGTCATGCAACCGCAAGAGGTCCTTGAGCATGAACCCATAACTGGAAAAACCCAAATGTAATGCGGTTCATGCAGAAGAATGCTAGATTAGCAGTGGATAGACTCAGAGGTGCACACTCACTAACGGACTCACGGCATGATTCTCCTGGGGTTGAGAATAGGTCACGCAGTAATGCTAATATTTTCGACACTGAGGTCAAATACAATGCCTAGCTTCTGCTGACGCTCTTTTTTAGTCTAGACTATATTTCTATTTGTGTGTGTTGTATTTTTTTTCCTCTGTGTCATTTCTGCACTCTCATACCTTATTTCTGACAGCTCCCGGCTACTTGACTCTCCACATGAGGTCAGATTCCCCCTTGGGTTCTTGCCAGTTGACCCCCCTCCCCCCAATAACACGGGGTGAGAGAGTGGCGAGGGGCCCAGTTCTTTCTGAATAATTGAGTGAGACTGACTGAGGCTACCTGCTTCACAATCACCGCTCTACCAGCAAGGGCCCATAGGCACAGTTCACAGTCTTTGGGAAATGAAGCTAAAAACATCACACTCTCTTCAAAGACACACATGCATTGTACTGCTTTGATGTGTTTATTTGGATGGGGGCTGCAGTTTTACCTTGGGCTTGAGTCGTAAGACAAATTGAGTAAGAGAGAGTAAAAGGAGAAGGGGCAGGCACATGCCAAGTTGACAACTTTCTTACTCCACTCAAGGCCAGTGGGATGGATTTGCTGAGTGCCTTAAAACCTTTGAAATTAATATAATTCTAAACAAATTCAGTCTGTGAGAAGTGGCAAAAACGCTTAGGGGATTAGAATGTTTTAATTTGTAAAACAAATGGCTGGAACCAGATACAGAAGCCGCCGCATGAATTGCCTTCTCAATCCACAACTGCCTCAATTTGCAAATTAAATTGACTTTGTAGAAGGTTATATGGGGTTCACTCTCAGTCGAGCTGGAGAGAAAACTCTGTTTTCACAAGTTCTGAGGTGATGAAAATAAATTGTTAGCCAGAGTAGTAGAATATTCAGCAGTACAACTGTCCTCAATAGAGAAATGACTGCATCGGTAGTTTGTTGAAATTACGAATGACAATTATTTTTTGCTGCCGATCCGAGTCATTTAATATTGAGAATCTGCCTTTAAAGAGTCCCAATCCCATACTTTATATTCCTAGATAATACAGCTGCACACTGCACACTAAAAATACATTCAAGTTATTTAAATCAATCCAATATATATGCATGACAACTGAATAGCTCTGTGTTGCATTAAGAAAAAACATTGCCGGCATCCAAGCTGTTCCTTAAATATTTTTTCTCTTATTTTTTTTACACATTAGTAAAAATAAGTTTTAAAAAAACAAACCCTCTCTGTAATCTCCGTCCACTAGTTCATTTTTTCGTTGTCTTTAGATCTTGTAGGTGGATTAAATTAATCAATTATTCTTATTGGCTTTTTGCTTGCAAGGCTTTTATTATACTTGCAGTGCAAGCAGCAACCTCCGGTGCTGAGAAAATAAAGTCAACGCAGAAGTCCCAGAAGTGCAATTCCACAAAGGGCCACATGAGGCTGGCTCCAAAAGAGATACAATCCCCATAGACCCCAATGGTAAAATGCCCAACTTTACACCAGTAATAAACATGTTTACAGCCTGGTACAAATAACGTCTTTGATCTCTAGAGCTTATATCTTCGTTCATGGAAACTTCACGGGAAGTGAATTTTAAATAACTCATCAGTTTAAATTATATTATGACTTTAAGTTTTGCATAGTTAAGGCCATGGCAAACTTGAGTTATAGGTGGGTGCCTTCTCAGGTCACTGGCTAGCTCTCTGTTCCCCTATGTCACCGGTGCCAGCCTTATTTCCACCACCGATCCACCTCTTTGCCCATTTTTTAGAGTTAGGTTGAGTCATCAATGCAAAAATGGGGACGGCCGGAGCCACCCACTTTGAGCTTCACATAGGCTCTTTATCTGTGATTGCTGTCCGTGGTACAATACCATGCGCCATAAATGACGGATGTAAAACTGAGATCAGATCAAGCTCAATATAGCCAATACCAGTTAGTAAGAAAATGTCTTTTTTAAAGTAACTGGTTCATACAACATATTGTCAGACTTGGGCTTTCGCACCGCAAGTAAAGGCATCAACCAATCAGGTTTTGCGGAACAGACAAATTCAAAATGTACACTATAGTACTAATAAGGATTAAACACCAACAGCATGGCATGGAAGTAACCAAAACGGCAATTTTTTAAAAGATCCACCAGATCCACTCCTTCCGTTTTTATATTCCACAATAAAAGCCCTAGACACACACTGCATATGTTTTTTACCAGAGAAACTTAAATTAGCATTCACTAAAAGGAAACTGGATAAAATCACTTACAGTATCTTAGGCTTTACAACTATTTAGCTCAGACAAACTGCCAGATGCTGCTTTGAGTCTTCCGGTGTGAAAAGTTTTAATGCAAAAATCTAGCAGATGAATATTTATCATTTTCATGTTGTTTATTTGTTTAAACCCTGGTGTGTAATGGCCTTAATGCTCAACTTTGGCAAACTTTACTGGGTATTAAAAACTGACAAATGATATTGCCATGCCAATAGAGGTGCCAGAGCAAACAATGGTCATATGGGTCGATGTACCCACGTCAAACAACATATGCTATCTTTTAGTTTGGGGGGACTTGTTTGCTTTGGATGCCTCCACAGGACATATGATGTTCAAGGTCACCCCTTAGTTTTCAGTCAAGATGTCTCCGATAATCATAGTAGCATTTTATCAGATGGGGCAAGGCAATTCAGATCTAATCAGCACGCCGCGATAATGTTTCTCCCTTCATCTGACATGAGGTAAGACAAAGGATGCCAGGTGATTCAGATGAGCTTTTTTTTGTTTCTTTTTTTGCTATAGTCAATTTCCCGTGGCAAAATGGAATCTCACATGAATTCACACGGAAACTTTAAGATTAATGCAACCATCGCTCCCAGGGACAGACCACTGCGGTAACGCTCTGTGCTGCTGTCAGGATGCTGTTTACAGTCGCGTCCTTTTCATTATATGTGTTGCTGATGACTTAAGCAGCAGAGCAGGGTAATAATATTTGAGGAAGAGCAGAGCCTTCGTTCCCCTGTGTGTGCAGACAGAAAGCATGTGGCCCCATGTCACAGTCTCAAGTCCTTAATCCTCACATCTAATTATTCACCCTGTCTGGGTTCAGACTATCTTTCATTCACCCCACCTTTTCTCCTCATAGTGATCAATCTTTCACAGCTTTCTTATTGACAATACTTACAGCTACCATTAAGGTACCTCTCTGTGTTATGTGAGGCTTGAACTGCTCAGGATTATATTAATATAATCTGATAGACACAGATATGTTTTACAAAGAGAATATAACATGCTGTCAAAAGCACAGCCAGGTGATGGAGTATTAATGGACAGTATGTCATCTATGTCATCTATTTCAGTGTTCCTATTTTATCAAACTGTACACATTCACTTAGGGCACTTTGCTAAATAAACACATTTTCTTACCTCAAGTGGTAACTAGCCATCTAGATTAATAATGTGTTATTTTAACCAGTTTCCAATGAAACTTCTTTCTATCAAAGCATTAGTCACTGTGACTAGAGCATTAGTCCCTGTGACCAATTTATTGGGGACGTTGTTTCTGAAAAGGTTTGCTGTTTGATAATGTGAGCACCACAAACACAATTTCATTCACCACTTTTATATTGCGATTGAGCAAAAACTGTATATAAGACGTGGGCCCGCAAAGTCACCCACTGGTTTGTGGAAGTCAATTTTGAAGCCTCGCATCTGACATTGTGGCCGTCGCCATCTTGGTTTTTTGGAACCAGAAGTGACACCAGAGGGTGGAGCTAGGTAAAACCAAAATGTTGCAATTAACATGAATTGGAAACACACTGTGGAAGGGTTAAAGTTCTAAGATGAAAAGAGAAACTGACGCGAGAGAATTTGAGACCTTCTCCCGGGAGACCACTGTTCATGTCCTTTATGAAACCAAGTCAACGTTGACTTATTTTACATTATATTTGTAGCGTAACTTAAGTACTTAACTTATACCGCATACGTAAGTTATGTGAGAAACACATATTTTGCATGACAAAGGTGCTTAATTCAACCCAAACAATTTTTGTTGCCTAAATCTGAGTAAACCTGCTTTGTAAACCCATGTTGGATGTTTCTTTTGAAAATACACTATGCATTAAAGTAACACACCGTCAATGAGACACATCCAGAACCGATGCTAGAGAGCTATCTAAAGCAACATAGTTTGAAGCGTATAGCGCACATATTGGATGAGTTGGGACTGATAATGTGTTGGCCTGCAGCTGCTGGAAACAAGATTGATGTTAGCAGTGAAACTGAACCGTACAATAAAGTTGCGGGCCATTGAACCAAAACAATGAGCTGAAGAATGCTGAAATACTCCACGGAGCCAAGAGGAACTGAATAGACGGGCGATAGTTATCTGAGGGTTCATCACTCTAAGCGATACCTTTCACACTGCAGACATCATTTAATCCATTGTTAATATAAACACATTGATTAATGCAGCTTTAAATTGAGCCGATGTGATTGGCTATATTTGCAATGAGTTATATGTTTAATATGTGTTGGAATTTAGTTATTATTTTCAAATTAAAATGTTAAAATGTGTTAAATTTTAAAATCTGTTGCTTTTGTTGATATTTAAAATGGAACAACCATCAGTCCAATTATTAAACACTTTTGAGTATTAACTTAGAAAAGTCACAATCACCCGACATCAGAGATGTGTGGGTATCCCACCTATTTCTCTGGCCATGTTCTTTTAAGGTATCATTGGATTTTTTTTTAATTGCTGCGGTAAGTCAAGTAAGCCTAGATGAATGGTGCTGGGAGAGACTGGAATGAAAATGACACTACAGTTACAGATGGATTATTAACCTCAGGGTGTAACACTATTACATCAATTACAGGAGCCTCTTTGGGAATTTTAGTCGAGTTAAAAAAACAAACTGCTTCATCAGATTTCTCACACTTTGACTCGAAGCGTTGGAAAGCGACACAGTATCCTCTGCAATGTGAGGTTCACTGCAGAAGAAACAATAAAAAAGGAATGCGAACAGACACTTTAACCGTGCGCCGTCCAGCGTTTGAGTGACGGTGATGTAGTGAGACGCCTAGCTTTGTGTCTCTATATGCAGCTCCAAGCAGCGTTCAGATTCCCAACCCTCAGCCCTCCAAAGTGACTCCCACTGCTATACCTTTTACAGCGTGGTCATCATAATTGACCAAGAGGGAAATATCTATTGTATTTCATTATAAAGACATACCAAGATGAATGTATGATGTAATAATATATATGTATGTGAAACAATTTTATGTTAAAGTTTGCCACATTTCAAATGGACTGTCTTAGTAAATAGATCATACCTTCTCCTAATCCACCAAGGAGACCGTGTAAGGAGTCTGGCGGGCGGGCAGGAATGCTGACAAGAGCATGGAAAATCCCTTGACATCTTATTTCAGGCAGGGTAACCCCAGTGGAGCCCACAGCGGGGCCGGAGCTGCAGAGCCCCCCGGGGGGAGGGGGGCAGAGGGGGCCCGGTGATGAGGCCCCAAGCGGTGGCTGATGTGTCCGCATTTCCAGACGCACTCATCCCCCCCCCAGCAGCATCCGTCTCTGCAGACTCTCAGGCCGGGTGCTTCCCGAGCAATCAGAGGATTAAAATAATTGGGTGTGGAGCGAAACAGTACACGGCGTGAGAGCGGGAAAGGGCGTGCTGGGTCTAATTAGGAGACACTTGAAGGGATTTCGCTGAGCATTCTGGCCATATGCACATAAGCAAACACATGCCTCTCACACTCGCATACACTGACACACACACACACACACACACACACACACACACACACACACACACACACACAGTGCCTGGAGAGCATCGGCGTGATGTGTGAGCGCTGACCACAAGATCCTTCATAATTGTCATTAATTTGATGTGCTGTGGGCTTGAAGTAATCTCCATCCCGCGCTGCCATTCAGAGAAGGATGCGGGAGTCCCATCGCCCCCATGTTTGTAATAAGTAATTAAAATTGCTTCATATGGTGGCGACTTTAATTCCTGCCGGTTTGGAACAAATATCAAAGACCAGTTTGATTCCAATCACATCCACTCGCGAGAGATGTCCCTATGGCAGTTTTTTCTACAACAGTAATCAAAACTAATTTGCATGATGTGCTTGAGAATCTCTGTCACTTTTAGGGGAAAATATGTTGGAAATCATGCACATGCTGCGAGGAGGAAGAACACTCAGGAGTTCTTTTTATGTTTTTAAGAGGACACAATTCTTCTTACCCAGTGTGTCTTTATCATATCTTGTTTTTTCTTAGTGAAATTAAATCCCATTAAAAGACTAATACCAGCAATGTGTCAGTCACTCAATACTTCCCGACTTCCCCTCCCTATCTTTGGTGCTCAGCCAAAAAAACATTTGTTCCTACTGGAGATGTAAATCTTTAAAAACAGATTTTGAATGTCTTTTCCATCTTTCCCAGCAACTAAGAAGTCGTCCGTATATTTATATTTTTACTTTTGCCACTGGAAGTTTGAGTGGGTCATGTTGTGTAGGTTGAGATCTGCTGCTCGAGACAGATTTACAACTGCATTTAGCAAATAATTTACGAGATAACAGGGAAGATAAATTATTTTACAGCAGTCCAACAAAATTGGACAAACTAAACTACAGTGTGTGTGTGTATTCATTGTATTGAAGGAACTTCTTTCACCCCCTGCAAAAGTGTGTATCATGAGGTATGTTGCATACCCAACATGTCTGCAATCAAGTAACAAGATACGGCTTAAAATCCCATATGTGTTTATGAAAGCACTTTCTTTGACAGCTTTGGTGCTTTTACGTGAGACCTGCAAGAATTTTTGCAGAGCAGCTAGCTTCTTTTGTTTTCACCACTGGAAGCCTTATCTCACACTGTGCTCTGGCTTGTAGCAGACCTAAGCCTCAGTGAACAACCTTTAAGTGTTTTTTTTTTGTGTTGGAGAGAAAAAGCACGAATGTAATCGTTCATCCTGAAAGAACCCAGCACAGGGACTGATTGCTCTCTTCTCGACTCAATGAGAGGCCCTGCATTGCTGCACAGCATTTGTGTGAGGAAAGCCCCATGTAAATTTATTTACCTCATTTAACCATCAGATGTCAGCAACTAGCTGGTAAGCTGAACAGAGGAAACAAGGCCTGTGTGTGTGGTGGGTGGGTGAATCGGGGTCAAGGGTTTGGGGTAGAGGGTACTTCACTCTCAACCATTCTTATTTCTTGAGTCAACATTGACTTCAAATTTTCCTCGACCAAAGGAAATGTTGTTTAACACACTGTTTACAACTGAAGCCTTTAGGGAGGAGGTTTGGGTGGGTGGGCGTCCAAAAGTGTCAGCTTTTGATAAAAGAGATTTACTCTTCCCATCTCATCCCCTACAAACAGTAAATGTTATTTTCTTCTAACCGTGACCAAGATCGCTCCAAAACTTGAACCAAGTTGTGCCTAACATTTTCTAATCCTTGGCAGATCAGGGTATGAAATGTTTGACTTTTTTATGACAGAGAATGGTATTAACATTATCTTTTCTCGCCAAATAGTCAGCATTGTTTTACTTTAGCCATGTCCATGATTTTTTTTACTACACATTAACATGTAGTTTCTTTGCCCAAAACCCAAACGCAAAGGTGCTATTAGACACTTTTAGAAGATCCGACATGCACTCAGTTTTCGGCATACTGAGGCGTATTTTTCAGCAGATCAGCAGCAACTCTTACCATACCATCTTTCCCTAACTTAACCAAAATGTTTTTGATGAATTAAATCATGGTTAATAAGCAAACAAAAGCATGTGATGTCGATACTGATGCTATTGCACGCTATTGTTCCAAAGGAAAACAATGCAAGAGCATTTTCTGAGCATTACAGGACCTTTGCTAAGGGAGAGGAAATGTTTTATTGTTTTACCCACTTGGTGCAAAAAACACCCTGTTTAAAAGCAGATCAGCAGCTGCCATAACCTTACCACATCCATTATCAAAGCCGTAGCCACAAGTCCATTTACCATTTACTATCTTTCTCCTACGTTAACCAAGTATGTTTGCCGCCTAAACCATCTATCAGTGTACAGAGTTTGTGACTTTAATATGGACAACCACCGATTACCTCTAGTTTCCCACCAATCGTTGTCCATGATTGTTCCTTAACCATGAAAGTTTTGTGTCAAATAAAAAATTAACCCGTGTTTTAGATTCTGTTAGATGAACTGATATGCAGTGCATTTGAAGCGTACCAAGGCCTTTACTGGGGGTAAAGGGAATATTTCTGTCACAGGTTTTCTTCTGTGTGCTTTTCCGGCTTTGATAAAAAAACACCCCTCAGGAAAAAAGCAGGTCACGACCATGATAAAAACTCTTAAAGATTTCCTATGACATATCATGCCCTCTGTCTTCTACAACCATGAGGAGTCCTGCAGGGATGAAGTAATTGATTGTTGCTGCTTGATGGGCGATAATATCTCGTTATGGCCATATGCATGGAGAGCCCCCTCCCCCCACGGTTTTCCACGCTTCCCGTTGCCTCCGTGCCCTTGATAAAGTCTGCTCTGCATTATCTTCACTGGGAGCCAACGGAGCGGCCGGGGCCCTTATCTCCAGTGACCCCACAGAACCGGGCATTAATCACCAACTGCAAAGGAAGAAATTAGCCTCTGAGCAATCTCCACACCATCTCCAGATGATTAACTCTCAGCCCACTCACTTCTGATATTACAGCACAATGCCACACCAATTTTGAAGAAATACCTTGCGTGCTTCAAAAAATAGGAAGCGTGGCGAGACACACATCATGATTAGTATGCATTTGCATCCGTAACAGTTAAGAGGATACTATCACGTACGCCTCTGTTGCCTCACTGATTGTTGCTGTGTTTATGAGAGAAAGATACAATTAGCTATACATAATGAAACCGATTTAGTAAATTATTAAACACAGTGTTTGGTGCAATGTTAATGGAATTACACTTCCCACATCCTTATCCTCCCTTCCATTAATGAAATATAGCACAATTCATTATCTAATGTATGTCCAAGGGTTTTTGTTGCGCAGAGACAACAATTATGTCCCATTAAAGAACGAGGCAATTAATGGGACGAGTTCGGAGTGCGTCTGTGTTACAGCTCCTGACAAGCAATTTGTATGGAGAGTGGTGTCTTTTTCTTTTTTTTATCCGCGCACAACAAAAGGTGTATGTTTAGGGAGCAGGCAATTAGAGCTCGGGGAGGAGGCCTGAGGAGGGAGGATAAAGAAATCAAGCGCGCCTTTTCGACTGCAATGTAAATCAAGCCTTTTGAACGGCGCATCCGCGAAACAGCTCCTCCGCCCACCCCGAACCGAGCAGTAGAAGAAGAGCGATCATTTAACATAGGCCGACCCATCTCTCCAGTGAGCTCATTTGCCTCCCCCCACACACACACCCTCCCATCTGTCTCCCTGGGCCGACCCTCTCGGCTGGAGCTTGTCTTGGGCACGGCTTGGCTCCCGGCTGGACGCAGAAAAATCCCGTGATGGATGCTCAAAGAGTTGACCCCCTGACCGATGAGCCAACGGGCAAACAACACAGCGTCTAAAGTTCTCTGCCAAGTGGAATATTGATTTTCGTGTTCTGTGCACTTTGGACACCACCAAACTCCGACCCCCCCATCATCCCTGCACCACCCACCCCCATCCATCTTACATTGGAAGAAATTCAATAGATTTTAGTTGTGTGCTTTGCATTGTTGCTAAGGAGACGGCGCTGTAGAGCCTGGAGTTTTTATTTCAGTTTTTCTTTCCTTACGAGCAGCCGAACAATGTGGATAGCGCGGCGTAGACTCCCACACACAGCTGTTGCTCGGGGAAACATGGTACGCAAGGTGAATCTATAGCATCGGCTTCTGAGGTGGCAGGAGACGAATCCGCTGACCTGCTCCTCGCGGATCTTGTTTAAGGCTTCGTGCCTTGCGCTACCTCTCTCCTGAAAATGTAGATGGGAGTAGCTGGCAAAATGTTCCATCAATGTGGATTATTTTTCAAATTTACACTTTTCCTGCTGTGAAGGTTTAATAGCTCAAGCGACTCTATTTTGTTGTTTCAGTCTGTCTAATACAGATATGTGATCTCTGATGACTTATAAATGAGATGTGAGTTTATCGAAAGTATTCTAGAGGAATTCTGTTTGTGTATCCATGGTTACAGTGCAAACAGGGACTGCTAGAAGCTAATGCAGCATGACGTACTGAGCAGATTTACCAAATGAACATCAAAGTAGAGCAAAAAATAATAGGATCAGGTGTAGGTAGCCGCTAACTTACCGACTCCACGGAAACAATATGTTTTCTGTTTGCATCAATCCCAAAACTCAGCCATATTCATCCCAAACAGAAATGCGAAAGAAAAAAAGCAAATCACAGAATGGATCCACAATATGTGTTTTTGTTCCATTTTACACAAATTTGCATTTCAATTAAAAAATATATATAATGACAACTCTGAGTAACCCAAAGTATTCTGAATAGAAACAAACAATACATAGCAATCCATGCTAAGACCTGTAAAATAGTTCATCTAGGGCTCAGAGGGTTAAAGGATATTTGTTCACAGAAGAGAGGTTGAATTGGAGAGCTCTTTGGTATTTCTGTTGGCCGTCCACACAATCGGACACTAGCATTCAGCTACAGAGCCCTCTTTGCCTTTAGTGACTGTAGGACTGCAGCGAGAGGAGGTGGATGTATTGTTGTGATGGTGGAAGAGGAGCGCAGCTTGGGGCAGATTCAGTTTGACTTCGCCTCTCAGTCTTAGCTCACATTCATCATGAGCCAGTGTCTGGCCCTGGCGCTCTCCTCCAGAGAGCCAGAGGGGGGAAATGCTGCATGCCAGCCTTCCGTTTTTTTTTTGCCACGGCAGATGCCCTGAACTCAGGGTCCCCAGCAGGGCTGGTGTCATACAGACCTGATTCTCCATCCATCAGCTGCCACCGCCGTCGCTTCGACAGCACGCATCCTCTGATCCATTTGTCGCCTGCAGATAATGTGTCTGAAAGTCTCCATCTGATTGGCTTTTTGGCAGTCTTTAAAAAAATAAAATATAATAAAAAACTACGCCGACTTGTTTCTGTTGTTTTTTTTCGTCAATGTGCATTCGAGTGGTTTAATGTTGGAAAAAAAATGCAACCAATCAGATATTTTTCTCTACGTGTCTCTGGGTAGAATATCCTCCATCCAGGGTATTCTATTTCCTTGATAGAATGCCCTGACAATTGAACATAATGAGAGCATACGTTTGGATTGACAATTTGATCAACCAATCTTATTTGGATTTGTAGCCAATGGGCGTATTCTCTCAGAATTTTCCCGGCTCCAGGGTATTCTAGAAGACCCGCTCACGAAACCTAGATTAGTGCTAATTAGCGATTGATAGCCGACTGGCAACAGGTGGAGATAATATTCACGCAGCCGGTGGAGAGGATATCGTCGCAGGTGGAGATGATATTATCGCCGATTTATTATCATTGCCCTTTTCATAGCTATTGAAAAGCAAGTTCTTTTGGATCTGAAAACCAAGGATCAGCTTTAATGACAGGGTTATTGAAAAATTTATCCAAAAGGACAGAAGGATGGATTTTGTCTTCAAGTGAACGTCATTGGTGAGTGAAACTTTGACATTTGGTTGCACTGAACTGATTGTTTTTCATAAAGTGACTGCCGTCGTGCAACCGACAGCGCACGCGCGTGCATAACTAGAACAACGTAGCGTTAATTTTTGAAGATGGAGTAGTAACATTATGTTTTGCATATAACATAAAAGCGGACAGGGACGACCATATTTCTAGTTAGTATTTGTTTTGTAGGGAGGTATAGAAGGGCCCTTTCTGATAGTTTGCCACTGAAACCTAGTAGTATACAACAAATGACTACCATGGTTATACTTCCAAAGCAACATCCGCCTAACAAAATCAATAGAAAATTGTTCCTTTATTGTTAACCTGACACTTTATAAACAATATCTCCATTGTTACCACAAAGACCAGTGTCTTCTACTACCTTATCTTTGATTGATGCTGAATCCTTTTTTTAGGGGCAATATTGACTGTAAAAAATAGATTTAGTATTTTACTGGAAAAAGTGCAGAGAAGAACATTTCGGACAGTCTGTATGTTGTCTGAGGGGCAAAAGCTGGGGGGAAAAAGGAACACAGGGCACTCTTTGGTGCTCTGATTATAACTGAAGTCCTTTCAAATAACACATTCTGGAGAGATGTAAGTGGACAAATCATAGTGAAATTCCAAGAGTGGAAGGGATCAAAATAAGATTTTAAAAGAGGGAGGGATGACTTGCAAAACACTATAAAATAATTTGAAAAGGATGGTCAAGAACAAAGAAGTAGTGTAGCTGGGTCAAGCTTTAAATTATGGGATCCTACACTTCATACAATGTAACTTGGAAAAACGTTGCCATTGTATATTTCTTTAAACCACAGATATGTTGCCATTACGCAAGCGACGTAGTGCAACTGTCGACGCGCAGAGCAAGAAATATATAATAATAGTAGTATATGTAGTGACTATTATTGAGAGTTATGTGGCATTATTAAGTGTAGTAATAGGATCGGTGGGCCAAATAATCACAGGACTTTCACCCAGGAGACCTCTGTTCATGCCCCATTAGAAAACCAAAGGTAAACATTGACTTTAAGTTTGTTTAGCAAGAAAACCTGCTAAGTTTGGTTGGTATTTATTTACACTAGTTACGTTTTAATAGGAACACTGCACATTAATAATGTGACTTACTTAGTTTGTGATGGAGTGCACCAGGGGCATGTTCAGGGCCCCAGAGAGGTGTGGGCTGGCTCTGCTAATAGAATACCTTTATAAAGAACTTGCCACTGATTTGAGCGTTTTTTGCAGACCTGAAGCTGGATGGATGTCCAGTTTAAAGCAGCAGAGATGATCACCAATCCATCTGTGGACGCAGTTCTACCAATTGCATCCGTCAGCTGAGGCCGTGTTGCTCCAGCTGGCGCAGGAGCAAACCAATTTGCAGATTTAAAACGATTTTCATGACTTCCAGCAAGATGATTTGGAACAAAAATGTGCAATCTGTCCTGCAATGCAAGTATTTATCTTTCTAACCCTTTGTGAAAATATATATATATATTTTTGCAATTGTGGCACAACAAAAGCATGCACCAGGCTTTGCTTTCTTGCATGGCCAGTCCAGCACACTGCCCCTCTCATTTTTCTGCGTTTCACTTTTCTGCGGTTCACTCAAAGCGGGCTGGTAGGTGCTCTCCACCGCCCACCCTCCTGCCCAGCAGTTTTAAGCTCTGCTCTAAATAAAAATGGATGTATTAGGAGTGGCAGTGTGTCCAGGTCCAGCTCAGCAGTGTATACCTCCACTACAGATGCCGTTGAACAATCTGACACCCTGCAGGAGTTTTACACGTTTAATTTACATTTATTGATTACCCTGATGTAAGCCATTTATCATGTGGAAAACTGACCTTTCCCCACTCCGAACAACTACTGTCAGTGTTTTGTTTGCAACGCTGAGCGCAGGAATGATATGATACAAAAAGTCCCAATGTTACACCTCATCTTTGATCTGTTTAACACTGAATACGGAAACAAAGGCTTGCGTCGTGTTGTTTCCTCTCCATCTTGGCACTTGTAAATTCACGCAGACAGATGGATAAACAGGCAGAAGAAATCATTGTTGACCCAAATCTGAACATGTGTTTAGCATTTCTAACCATTTGTCATGTCAATTTATACTGGCTGCATAATATCCACCATATGTCATGCCCAAATACCATGACCTAAATTCCATTATGTATTTGGAATATCAGTTAAACCACTGTTTTCTAATGATCCGTTTAAAATAACTAAATAAATACAATTCATGATACAGCAGCAAACTTCCCATTTTCCAATTTTTTATATAAGCAAGTTTGCTTCAACTTATGTGTTGAAACACTCAGAGGAGTTAATACTTAATTGGGTATAGTAGTTTAATTACTTCATTTAAGAAACATCTCAACAATAGTATATGAGGTTGTCTATGACAAGTAACAATAACCTCTGTCATTGTATAATCTACAAATGCAATTTAACGGAATAATATTGACCTCCATATCAATTTAATATGATCTTAAATGTTGTAAAAGTTCAGTTTTATGACTGAAACAGAGACAGAAGTAGTGGATGTCACCCACTGGTTTGTTGACTACTGTTTTGAACTTTTATTCTGCGTTGTGGATGTAAAAACAAATCCAGTGGGGAAAGACTGTTTATGTAATGATCAGCTTATACAATATCCACCATGTGCTATTTATTTTACTTTTCTTTAATAGTAGAGGGTAAGGGTAAAACACACCACCATATTATATTGTTTGTAATGCACCAATCCATTTTGAGATGTAGGCTTTTTTGCATACATTATATGTCTTTTTTCAGACTGGTATAAGGAAATACACATCTAGATGTTTATTTCACTACTCTGTATGTTTGCGTCTGCAGATCTCTCCTCATCAGTTACCTTGCATGAAACTTATAAAACAAAACAATTATCTTAATGTCAGTAATCAACTGGGGAAGTTACACTGTGATATTAGTTTTATCCCTTTTCAACTGAAATGTCTGTAAGTATTGAATTTTAAATTTTCTCAAAATGAGTTTTCTCATACTCTATGTAAGGGTTTGTTCATATATCATTCATGACCTAATTTATTCCCTAAAAAGAGATATTTGTATGGCTGTATTCAGTATTTTATGATTCATGGAGTGATACAAAGGTATATCCAAAATTCCCTCTGTGAAAAACGTTTGACACAAATTTCTGGAAATGCACATATTTGATAAGATAATAACTAGTTTGCGTATTCAAACATACATTTTAAGAAAACTTTTAATTCAAAATATAACTGTCTTAATGCAAGTAATCAACTGGGGATGTTTCATGGTGCCATGTGTTAGTTAAGTTTTAAACCCTGTTAACCTCAAGATGTAGCCTCAGTATCATCAAGTTATTGTGAGAAAATCTCAGTTTTTCAATATTAAAATAAATGTCAAATTAAATCAAAGTCAAATATATCTGTTTAGAGCAAATGCAGCTTTATCCGTACTCTTAACACCAAAGAAAAGCCTGAAATGACTGGAATGAAGACAATTATTTTCGTGAAGCAAGTCTTAACTTGTTTTAATATTTAAGTGCGTGGGTCACATTAGGGTGGCTAACTTTAATTACTTCCATACGATCAATTAGAACTCCTTTGCACTGCTGCAAAATGTTCCTCCCATTCACTTCTATGGCTTCTTCAGTTAAGCTGATACACTGACACCCAGACACGTGGTGATTTAAAACTTGTTATCCTACTTATCTAATTTACCCTGGAATTTCTCAACATTGTGACACCTCGCTTTTGTTTCTGCCTGTGCATGGAACCTCTGGAGAGAAGTTGGTTCTATATGGGAAGGCTAACTCTCGCCACATGCCTCACATCCATCTGTGTACTGTATCATTTACTAACCTGCACGCTTTTCATCTTGAGTGCTTTCCTCTGTTTAAAAAAAGTCTATTTGCGGAGCATCTCTACCTTCAAAATTCATTACTGCCTCTTTCTTTTCCTTTCTCTGTTTTCCCTCGAACTCCCTTTTGCGTGCCTCCATCTTGTATTGCAGACAAAAGCTCCTTTTTTATCCCCGCTCTGTCTGGTGCCCACCTGTTGACTCGGCTTTCCATCACCCAGCCTGCGGTCAGGAGACACCGGTGGCTCTGGGGGGCCGCTCCACTGTAGCTTTGATCACTCATGTGACCCGGCAGCAGACGGGCACTTCACCTCGGGAGGGGAGAGCGTGCGGCAACCCCTCCGTATCCACGGCGTTTTTAGGGGGAGCGTGGGGGGACTTTATCCCCCCTGCAGGATTTTTAGAAAAACTCCCAACCGTACACTGCAAAGTTACAGTGTCTGGCCTCTCTACCAAATGGCCCACCATGGCAAGTGCTTAACTCGGAAACCCACCACTGAGATGAGATGCCTCCGGTGGGTGACCTGTTGTGAGCGGCGGAGCTTCATGCTGCGCTGCTCCGGGCTGCCATTCAAACTTCCTTTTTTACTTGGGGTGGGGGGTGGGGGGAATGACAAATGACGGAGTGCGATACGGGGAGATTTGTGGACAGCTGGCATACAAACTTGCAAAGCCTGGAGGAGATGGATGACACATGGCGGAGAACAGTACATTTACTCCTCCACAAGCCATTGGCTTTAACAGACCGTGCGACGTCTAATAGTGAGGAAAATCACATCTCACATTATTCACGATTTTATGGGGCGCGCTCGCTCCCGAAAATATTACGGGGATGGTGATATAGAACAACCACGACCGCTCCCCGCTTTCCGGTCCGAGTGTTCACTTTCTTCTTCAAAGCCATTACGTTGGGGCTGACACGGGCGGATTTATTATGTGGCGGCGCTCATTCGGAAAAATACGAGCTCTATTTTTGGCTTTAATTGAGACGGCAGATGCGGAAGCTTGCTTCAATTACACTTCCTCAAAAGGTGAGCGCTCTAAATCAAGAGCGGCCGTTAAAATTGCTCCACTACTTCAGGCTTTTGACTTTACCCACAATCTATTACCGAATTAAGCCTTCCTGTGGAAGACCAGGGGACAACGGAAACAACCCGTGTGGAGACCAGTGTTAAGGCTTTTTAAAAGGGAAGAGGCTAATTAAGACATCCCCGTAGCGGCAGTTCTTAAACCATGAGTCAGGACGCAAGTGGACACCAGCTCGTTTCTTTTTGTCTCTGGATGGTTACCATTGTTTTTTTAATAAGACCAGGTCTCAGGTGCACATTACGTCTATGGAATCAAGGTCCAACGCTGTCAGTTAAACAGGTTTTATGAAATTTAAGACATTGTTGTGGTTGTGGTTGGGACTATTTGGTCAGACAGTGTTTCTGATGCCGTTTTTGGCCTTAACAGGGCTTTAGCGTCACCTTGCTTTACCCTGCAAAGACACAATGCAGAAATTAGGCAATTTACATTTGTGAACTGTTAGAGGGAAACATTGTATCTCCATTTTGTCATTTAAAAATAAAATAAAAAATGAATTACTCAAAGCTATTGGTCATGAATAGCATTAAGTCTATAGTGCAATAAAGACTAAAGTAATTTAGGAAAATAAGCATCATAGCTGAAAATTCAAGAAACGCTAATATGAAAATGTAACATCTAAAACCCTTTACATCTATCTGATTATTTTACAAATATTCAATGAATTAAAAGTATTAAAAAGTTGTTAAAACTTGTAACTGCATCGGCGCCCCAAACATGCAAAACATCACAGCTCCACCACACAGCACAGTTGGAAAGTAAACAGTGAAGAGGCTGTTTCTTCTGACTTTGTCTGAGGCGGTGTTCCCCACAGTTTCATAATGAACCGAAAAATATTTTCACACCTCTCAACAGCAGTCTGTCCTGCGGATTCAACTCGGCGGCTCAGGGACGGCTGCTCAGCGTGGGAGGAACCCCCCATGAGACCGCTCCCCGGCGCATTTCTTCAATGAGGCACCACGAAGACCGGCTCTTTGTTGGCTCTAGAAGGCCCAGGGTGAAGGGGGCTCGTGGTCCCAAGCACCCCTGACACGGACCTCATCAGTCAGATAATACTATGCTGCGTACCTGTTTATTAAATCTTACTTTGATGTTAACATTGTGGTTAGGGATGAAAGTGTTTGCTGAGGAGACTAGCGTAGCTAGCTAGCATATGCCCTACAGCAACAATATAGTCTTTGGTGTCTAGTACTAAAATTAAGGCATTACAACCAATTCATGTTAACACAGTTTGCAAGCCTGCTAAAAAAACTCCCTTTTTCTCTTAAAAAATTCTTCTTTGTGTAGTCACTGCCTTCTATGATCTGAAATATGACTATATTTTACAGTCCGTGCATACAGCCTTGCTCTGAAGAAACATAGTGCAAAAGACTACAGTAATTTAGGAAAATGGGCTGCGTTGCTGTTTGAAACCAGACGAGTACAAAGCAATTAAAATGGCCTCATTAGGAGTCGGAATTTAAATAACGATGAAACAAAACCAAAGCTCTATTCATAATTTATCGCATATTAGAACGTCTTTATTACGGTGGAATATCAAAGTGGATATTTCAAACCGAAACACACTTACTGTATGTGTTCTGGCTGAAAAAAAAAAAAAGCCTTGAAAAGACTGTTAACACCAAGCGGCAGTCACACAATGCACTTGGTGTTTTTTGAAAGAAACTCATTGTTATGTGCAGACAATAAAGACTGCTCACACTGGAAGAGGAGAGGAGGATTGCCTTTGCGGTCTGTCTTTTGAGTTTTCTTTTACAGAAGTCTGATGACATTCATTCCATCTAACACTGGTAGGATGCTGTGATTAAAAAAAAAAGAAAACTGCCAAACTGTTGTTTGCGTCCTTTCAAAAGATTCCTAGTTTGGGTGTTGTTGTTTTTTTACAGGGACTTTGAAATGTGCCGCGACTTTAAGTGGGAGGTGATGGTGATTATTGAACACAGCCAACCTGCGAACTCTTATTAATCTGGGTCCATGGGAGAAAAGTTCAGCGGGGTGCCACTTTGTGTGTGAGTATAATATATTCTGTAAGTAGGAGGCTTTAAAGAGGACAAATTGTGTGAGGAATGGTGGTTAAATTCCTTGTTTCATTAAGTGATTAATGGGTATCATTTGAACTTGGAAGACACTGCGAGATGATTCACTCATGTTTTCTTAGAGAATGAAACTTAATAGAAAAATATGAACAAGCAGTATTACATTATAAAATGGATGTATGATTATGGATGTCCTGATCGCAAAGCCTCCCTCCAGTCACTGCCAGGTAAAAGACCAAAGCAAGCGAGCAGTGTCGCTCAGCGGTTCATCTCCCATCAGCCACCGGGAGAGACGCCTTTAAGCGAGTTCACTCTCCCTTCGATGAATTATTCAGCTCCTCCGATGGGCCGACCGAACGCACCATGTCAGAACACCAGACGGGACTTCATCAGCAAAATGCTCTGGCTCTTTCACGCCCCTCCTCCTCCTCCTCCTCCTCCTCCTACTTCACCAGTTCTCTCTCCCTCTGCAGTAATTTCATTTTCACCTCGGCTCAGGATCCCGTGAGTGAGAGCGCCGGTTCTGGGCGGGTGGGCTGGCTGGCAGGCGGATGGAGGCCAACTAGGCTGGGTGTCCCTTTGTCCTTGCTGGCTGTGGAGCCTCAGACCATCCATCTCTGTCAGAGGCAAAGCATCTCAAGAAGCCCCCCTCCTCCACTTACTCCGGAGGGCCCTGTCTCGCAGGCACGTCAGTGCTAAATGGAGCCTTTACACACAGTATCGACTGGCCACGCTGGGCAGAGATGGGGGCAACGGTACTATCACAGGTTCCGTCTCACCGGCGATGTCTTTTCGCAAAGAGGGGAAGCTCACACGTTTGAAAGCGCCGTGCTGTCACCTTTGCGCGTCTTTGAGTCAATTATCAAGCCATTGAACCGCCGTCCGTCCGCTCCTCAATATTTCTTCAAGAGCCCACAATGCTGCTGGCAAGTGGATCCATAGCCGGCAAGGACAAAGGACTTGCAAGGCATTTGTGCAATACTCTGTTGTTTTTGAGGAACGAGTCAATTGTAAATGATCTTTAATGTCCCTCAAGTAAAGAGAGAACCAAGGTTATTTTAGAAACAAGGGCCCTAAATTTTCCATTTATGTGTGACAGTTGAGGTTTCATTTCTCTTAGCTGAGGGGCTTCCTTTATGGTGTTGCACAGAATCACTTAAATGGTTTTCTTAGTTAAGGAAAAGTGTTTAGGCATTTGCTGCGTTTAAAGAGATTTTACAGCATTAAAAAATACCTCAGTTTCCACAGAAACCGTTTGTTTGCTTGCGATTCCCGTAATTGCCCTACCTGTTATTGTTTCACAAACTTGGCCAATAAGAACACCAAATTGGTCAGAGTAGGAAAAGATTATACAATAAAAGAAAGCACTTACTAAAAAGTTCATTTGATAAGTAAATAAAAAGAAAACAGGAAATTATCACAAAAATTGCACCAAAAATGTCCTCCCAAGAGATAAAAAAAAAAAAAGAAATACAACAATTTGTGTGTTCTACATAAAATAAGACATACGTTTAGACTAGCATACCTGTTTTTATGACTGCTAGTGTAAGGAAAAAAATACATATTTTTCTAGTTATTTAACTAGTTATTTATTGTTGAAATAATTTGCTCATTGTTAAGCGTATCAATTGGTTTCTCCCGAGTAGTGGATTACTCTTTTCTCAGGATGCTTTCATTTTCCTCATTTATTGCTATGTTGCATTGAAGTTTTTTTTCCTTACGTAGGTTGCAACATACGCCTTATCACAGATCCAGACCTGACCTCGACATCTTAGCTCCGTCAGAGAAGGGTGTCTGCCTGCGAGGATGGGGAACAAGATAATGTGCAGCTGGAAGAAGCAGTTCAGTTTGTATGAAACATATACTCTGCTTAACTCTTGAAGATCTTTGAACCATCTGTGGGGAAGGAGTTCTGAACATTCAGCTGAATGAAGAAGTGTCTGCTCAATAAAATACTTAAAGATTATCAAAAGTCGATTATTTCTCACAAGGAAATTAATAATTGAATTGCCGCAACACATAGCTGAATTGCGTGGCTTTATGTTGGGCTCTTGGGGCGGGTGATCGTCAATGTTGCACTGATCTAAAACTGAACACCTTTCAGAGATGTTAGTAGCTACATGCAATCAGGGGACCCTGGAGAGTACTGGGGAAAATGTGGGTTTGGTCAGGTTTGATCTGTCCTTCACAGGAGGACAGGAGCTTGATGAGCGGATGGGTCACAGGTGTGCAGGTGGAGTGGCAGCAGGAGTGAGACAGAGGGCCACGCCCCCACACAGACACACACGGACAGAGAGAGAGGACAAACGGGACCGAACAAGAAAAAACAAGGACGGGGTACACACAGAAAACACAAGCAAACAGAGAGAGGCACGGGGAAAACATGACAGTGGATAATCTGCATGAAGTGTTGTTTTATTAGCAGTGCCTTAAAATAATAATAAAACAAAATAAAAATAATAACTTGATTGCTCTATTTGTTTTATTTTTAATTATTCTGTAAAGCACCTCGGCTGGCATCTGTTATTTTAAAATGAGCTCTTTAAATAAATTGAATTTGAGTTGACAGAGTGAAAGCAACTGATATAACCAGTGAAAGTTAAGAAGTAAAAGAAAAGTTGATTCGTGACATGAGATGCCTATGTTGTTGTACTGATGTAATTATTGCTTTTAGAATGTACTACAGTACAGGTAATTCCCCCTCTAACCATAGTACTTTATGCTATTAGCAACCAGCCTTTATTCGTTCATGCTGGCTCATATTTGTGTCTTTACACAGTAAGTCCTCATTTTCTTTTCCCCACCTGGGAGGTCAGAGATGACATTATTCTCATTTAACCTTTATTTGTCGAGGTCAGTCCCATTCAAGTAGAACACAATGCCGTAGACAAACAATACAATATCAGTCAAGTAGACAAGATAATACTGACACAGATGAAAATAGGCCATTTTCACAGCATTCAGACTTATCAAAGTGAGAAAAGCACAGGTTTCACATGAATGACGGCTCTGTTCTTATCAAGTGTCTCAGTTAGTCATGTCAGTGTGCCAGCAAGCACAGTACCAGGACCCTGACAAGGAAGCAGCTAAATGGAATTCAGCCATCATTTAATTGTACTACCTTGGCTTTCACCTAATGCGACATGTCCAAATGACTTCTGGGAATCTGAAAAATGCCAAAAAACGGAAGCACACAAAGGAAAACTGTGACCGTATTTGCCTTAAATTAAACAGTTTATGATAAATAAGAAAAAATATTTTATTCTCTTAAACCAAGGTGGGACATTTTCAAGAAAAAAAACTTGCAAGATTATAAAGTCATACATGTACGAGAAAAGAGGGGAAGGGCTTTAGACAAGATTGGTTATATTTTTTTAACCAAAATGATTGCTCGTGACAAATCCATAGTCACATGATATTGGGACATGTCCCTAATGACCCTATTAAATTGTACCCCCTTGAAAAAATGAAAACAATGGCCACCGTCAGGTGGGTAAAACACATCACTGTATAGTTGCTTTAGAAGATGTCGTCTAAAAAAACAAGATTTATAGGGATATGCATGTAAACAACTACTTCCTGTACTTCCTCTGTGTCCATCTCTGAGCTCCACTGCACTCTCTCTTTCTCTCTCTCTTTCCTGTATAGCTTCCTCTGTAAGTCCTCTGTCATTAAAGTCCCCCTATTTCCCACAAGGGAACGGGAATCAAAACCTGCCATTGGTATTCCCAGCACAGACCTGCATCCATCAATCATCTCATCTAACACTGGCTGAGGCTCAAAAGGAGGTTATTCTCTTTCTGGAGTCCCTCTACATGTATTGAAGGGACGTGTCTTGGAACAAAAGGCGAGGAGTGCCAATAAATCCCAGAAGATTGAATGACATTAAGCTGTTGGGAGGAAAATGGATCAGGCAACTTTGGAAAACTTCTGCCAGAACTTACAGAATTAAAAATGAAGACATGCTGCCTTTGTTCTTAAACGCTTACTTGTGCAATGGGAAGAGGCGGTGATGTTGCAGTGCATGTTGGGTGGGAGGCAGCGGCATCGGAGGAAGGTGTGAGGAGAATGATGAACGCCGTGGAACGCTTTCAAGATAAGCGTGTGACAGCCTCTCATTACCGCAGGGGGACATCACATGTTTGGACTGTTGGAGAGCGTCCAGTGGCCACGCTGTGCAGCCATGTTTTAAAATAGAAAAGTGTTTAGTTCACCATGTTTTTCTGTGTTTTGTTGTTTCTTTTCATTCTAGAAATATAAGAATAACATGTTGCAAAATGTTGATAGCATGGCAGTATGTATAAGTGAGTATGCGCCCATAAGTATGACTGTACAGAATGCAACATGCAGATGTTTAGCCCCTGGAATCAGTTATGGTTGAAAAAAACCAAAAAAACTCTCCAAATGCTACACCTGCCCCACAAATTCCAAGTATGCCCCGTTCACCCCAAATTTCAAAAGAAAAAGCGTTTTATTTTTTCCTTGTAGTTTCAACCATTCATAAAAATGTCACATGGGAATAGCAGGTTTTACTAATATCTGATTGGCTGGTTTGGTCCCCTAAAAAATAGAGTTGCAGCTAGAGAGCAATGGCACTTTTCTGATCTGCTTTCCATGATCGGCAGCTGGCGGCAAAACATCTGACTACCAGCGTTGATATTTGTTTAAGCGAGCGCACGGGGTAAGCTGCTGCTCGTTTTGTAGGTTATGCAACCATTGTTCGGTTGCAGGTTTATATATGACATAAATGATTCATATAATTGGAGTAGTAAGCAGAGTAACAAAGGAAAGAAACAAGACTACTCATAATAACAGCAGCAATGACTATAGTAGAATTGAAATAATGATATAGGGAATAGTAATAGTAATGTGACTAATAATAATAAGGATAGTACCAGTGGGTGTCAGCAGGGCCACAGCAGGAGGCACGACCAGAACGTACCACAACGATTCATGGAAACCTGCGAGCAGTTTGGAACAAGGAGATATGATTATGTAGGCCTACATTTAAAAAACACTGGAAATATCAGTAAAGAGTATATAAATGCTTTTACATATCCATATATATATACAGTATATTATATGGATATGTAAAAGAAGTTATATACTTTTGACTGATTTAAGTTAACAACGTTTCTGTCATTTTTGTCGCCATTTGTTGAGAATCTGCTTGTTGTTGTTGCCCCCATCTTAATAATGAGCTTACAATAAGAAGACGTGAATCTTTACAAACAGCTCACAAATATAAAGGTATTTATTGCTGTCTTTAAATAAGGTTTTTCAAACTCGTTTATAATGTTTAAATTTGTGTCTTGTCCCTAAGTTTATAAGAGTCTCTATGCTCTTATAATGATTATTTCAGGTTGAGGCACTTTATCAAGGGAATGAGGATTATGTGAAAAAAATGAAGCGTGTGTTCATTTTTGGTGAACAGATTGTTGATGAATGATAATCACTGTGATAATGAAGATAAGGAAAGAAGTTCTGAGCTAATTTATCAGTTAAATTATCAATCCATTGACTTTGACTTTATCCTTTTATTTCTGTGTTCCACGCTACAGTATCAAAGACTTTACGGCACGCAGCAAGCAGAGTGATGTCATCCCTCCGCCGCTGACCTTTGTGACTTCATACAGAAACAAGGAGGAGGCCTCTGTCTTTTTGCAGGTGAAGAGCTTGTAGCCCCTCAGTTAAAAAACCCATGCAAAACAAGAACGTGGTGCGCGTTCTGCATCGACGCCGAATCTACACACGGAGGTTGCTGCTGCCCTTCCTCCAGCTCACCTCCCGGGGGGGGAAAGGCTGTAGCGAAGCTGTCAGGGAGTGAATGGTGCCTCTGCAGTCACTGTTTTACGAGCGCTTCTGACAGTTTGACTGCTCCTCTCATCCCCATCCTGTTTCCAGGCCCCTTCTCCTCGTCCTGTTTAATCAGAAGCCCCCGCTCTGAGCAGCACTACAGAGGCCACTCTTGGCAATGACCTCCGTCTTATCCTTTTGCTTCCACGAAAAACACCAGCCTTTCACTGTAGCCTCTGAAGCCACAGAGCTTGTTAGCGCCACATGGCTCACGACGCACAACACAGCGACAAAAACACCCCTCTTTGGGACACAATGCTGATCACATTCAATACCTCTAAAGATAGCTAGTGCAATGTCCTTTTTTTTTTTTCTTTGATGACCATCTTAATGTGTGCTTATTTGAGCAAATACTGGGCTGTTGCTGGAATGGTCCTGATAACCAGGACGAGGAGCTGGTGAAGCAAACTCTATCAGATGCTTGTTTCAGAATGGAAATGTTAATGAAGAACATAAAATCAGACATGAAATTTGTACTATTTTTTGTAGTTGGGTTACTATTTATACTCATTTAGACTACTTTTTAAATACTTTTTACGACACTTTATCGCTAAATATTTAAAAGTTCACCCAATCCTCTATCCAAGAAATCCACGAGTCACATGACTTGAACTCGACTTGGACTTGAGTCATGGCTTTAATTAAGAAACATATTGACTTGACAAATTCAAAAAAGACTCTAACCTTCTAAAGCCTCCATGAAGAAAAACATTCAGAGCTTCTTCTTTCAGTCAGTATGTGTGTTACATCATATGATTCAGGGGAACCTAGACTTTCTTTCTGGTGCTGTGTAAAGTCACCACCATGCATTACCTTTGTGTGACCATACCATATTAGACATAAAGCTATTTTTTTTTTATGTGAAAAGTTGTATTTAGGTGTTTTGTAGCTCAATGGGAAGTTTTGGTGCAAATACACCTTTATCTCAGTGAGTTCCAGCCATTTATTGGATATTGTCCTGGGCCAGCCTTCAACACCAAATTTGGCAATGGCTGTAAAGTTCCTATCCGCAGACCACACCCAGGTGAGAGTTTAACAGTTCAGACACATTTCAAAGCTTGACTCTATCAAAAACAGCTCACAAGTTAACTAATACTAAAACAAGTTAACTAGTGACTTCATTTGGACTTTTGCCTTTGGCTTAAAACGACTCAAAGATGATGAATTTATCTTTGGGCTTTAATTCTGTTATTTAAAAAAAAGTACATGGCATATCAACTCTTCATGTTTCTGACGCACATACAAATTCTAGAGCAGCCGATTGTTTAGCCCAAGCTGGATATAAAGGTTTTTGGCAGAGCATAAAATTAATCTCAGACTATTACAATTGTAAAGAAAAAAACAAATGATTTTAATTGTGTCACAGTGAGATTCATTCATCCATTCACCTTCATTGTGACGGGTCGGAGGCAGCAATCTTAGGCGCTGATCGCTCAAAATCTGGGCACATAAAACCATCCTCATGCCTACTGTAGATAACACCTGAAAATAAGTGATTTAAACTATAACATGGACTGGCATTTGATTAAAAACTCAGCATTGCTCACCGCAAAAATCACTATTCCAGATCAATGTCCCTTTTTTTGTATCTATCTGCACGCAGTAGATACTGTAATTAGTCAGGCTCGGTGGCAAACTGGCCATCTGGAGTGGTGGGAGTTTTCCCTGGTGCTCGACCTGTGGGCCAGCGACGAGTCCAGCAACACCAATGAGATAAAAAAATAAGTCCCATGCTGCTCGTAGTGGGCAGGCCAGCCGGCATCATAAGAGGTGTGCGTGACGGGGGTGGGGTGGTGGGGGTCGTTGGGAGTTCATTACATCTCATGAGTCTATCTTTACTTCATAAACTGAGCCATTAACAGGCAGATAATGGCTGTGTTGTGCATTAACTGGACTGTCCCAACCTATGAACATGGAAATGCAAGGGGAACAAAAAAAAGTGAGGCTGGTGATATAATTGGAGAAGAGCTTTCGCGGCAGAAGAGAGCAAATGTCACAGGTTGGATCAGTTTATTTTGTCAGATCACAGCTAATGGGGCGCCATGTGATGGCTTTGTTAACGGTGTGTATAAATTGCTTGGATTATACAGGGTTGGCTAAATGCAGCTGTCTGATCTTAGCTTTTGCCATCAAGTAAACATTAAATAAACTGAGCAGATATAATTAGCTGTAAAATAAGAAAGTTTGGGACCCTGCCCACCAACTGGAGCAAAACTCTAATTTTACAGCTAAACAGTTTACCAAAAAAAACACGATATGTTTCTGAAAACAATTGGGGGCGAGATATTAGCAATGTAGTTAGAGAAACTTCATATTTGGTCAGCCCTGTCTAGTTTGACATTTTGAACGGACTTCCGAAGCTGATTGACAGCTGTGTTAGATACTCCTCGGCTCTGATTGGTTGTTTTTCTTCGGGCGTGGTGAAATCTTTTAAATGCCATTAGAATTACTAAAAGGAGGTGGAGGAACCAGATTTTTTCAACAGATTATCTGTCTCATCCACTACACTACAGTGTATAGTGACAGTTTGAGCAAATATTATTATTATTATATTGTTATTTTTATTTTACTTGCTAACTGTAGCTTTGATAGTTCTTACCTCAGTACCGTGAGTACACTTACATGTGACTGTCGCATTGTGAATCTTAAAGTGTAAAGTATTGAAAGTTGGTATCAAATGCCTGGGCCGATTCTTTACTTTAAAGCAGGAAACTGTTCTGACTTTGGTCTTTTGTTGAGGCAAAGCGTTTTATTTAGCGCATTGATAGCTTCGATATATCATTTAAATTGATAAAAAACGTATCCTAAAGACCTGGGCCAATCTCGACATTAAAGTGGATCGGTGTTGGCTTAAATGAAGCTGGTCACAACCTGATCCTCTCTTGTAAAACAAAGCGTGTCAGTCTAGGTGATCTAAAGCTGTCGACTGAATGTGTCTGATACACATTAACCACAATTTAGTAAAATATTGGTATCAATGTTACTATTTCATTATGAAGTCTCTGAAGTCACACCCAATACAAGAGATCCGGCCTGCAATACCATTTAAGGTGATCGAATCATGTAAAACCATTTCCTTCATTTTTATAAATATTTCATATTACAGCAATCAGCAGATGGCCAATATTAAAGGACTTGGATGGGGATCAAGGCCAAAAAAAAACATGATCGGGAGAACCGATACTTCGGTACCAAGCTACCTGTATATTGAACGTTAGCAGATGTGTTTTCTTGCAGTTACCGGAACTGAATGTGTTGCATTCTGTAAAAACCTTCAGAAAATCATTGTTTTCAAAAGATGGAACACACAATTTGTTGTGTATTTTTCAGAGATGATTGGGGAATTTGCAGACATGTGTCACTTTTTGTTCCTTTTCTTTCATTTAAACGCAAAACTGAAATGTTATTTTTTTTGCAAGAGACAGATTGATATTCATTTCTGTTTTGGTGGAAATAAAAAAAAGGACTGCACATTTCGAGCCACTCTTTCAAACCGTGGAATTTTTGTATTGCAGTTCTGCAAGAGCAGGCTGAGTGATATGAATAAATAATGGTCCTGCTGGTGCCAACAGCAGGCATTTCTTAATTTGAAGGGGCTCCTAAGACCCCTGTTCAATGCGGTTCCGTCGATTTTAAAGATATCTCGCCATGAAAATACGAAAGTGGCAGATGAGTCTGCTTGCATTTTCCTGTGTTGAATTATATGTAGCACAGGAGCAGAAAGCACCGCTTGGATCTGTCTGTCTGCTCTCGCCCCCCCTCTCTTTCCCTTTTTTTTTTTTTTTTTTTTTTTTTCTCCCTTTGCTCCCTATCTGAATTACAATTTTTCCCCTTGGAACATTCCTCTGGTACAGAAATGAAGACATCTTGAGCTCAACTTCAAACACACTCCTCAGTAAACAGCCACTGTGGAGAAAGTGTTTCATCTGTGCCTCTGGGATATTATTAAGCCTCTCTGGTAGCTCAGACTGCAGAGCAGTACAGGATAAGAGCTAGCTCCTGTCTTTCCGCCTCCCATCCCAATGACAACCCCGGCAACCTGCTTTTGGCTAACCACGCTATCTCAGAGATTGTTATGGTGGAGAAAAAAAATAAACACTTTACCACAAAATTAAAAAAGAAGAAGAAAGAGTTTCTAATGTTTTGCTCCATTTAACTTCATAATCACTGCATGACTGTGTGTCTGAGCTGCGCAGATTTTGGGATCACCTGGGCGAGCTGGTGCCTCTGACCTCTCCCTCACCCCCGTCGTCGATGTGAGCTGCACAAGCCGTGACAGCCATTAAAATCATCACAATTGCTCCATTCATAGACCGCTGCTGTTCTTCTCTCCCTCACGCGGTTTCAGCAGTGGTTTCAGATTCCTGATCAAGTAATGCTGGGGGGATGTTGAATATGCATGATATTGAAAACAACAACACATGAATGTTTTCATCTGCACGTTATTATGTAAGGAGCAGGATAGATTCAGTTCAGTGAACAAATAGGTCTTTTTAGCAGTACACAAGCAATTCAAATGTGAATTGTTTTATATAGTCAATAATCAAGGTTGTTAAGGTACCGTTGTCTCATGTTGGGTTTAAAAAAGCCCCCATCACGCATATATATATATATATATATATATATATATATATATATATATATATCTCGCACCAGGTGCTTATTATGTTTGAAATCATTAGCAGTAAACCTATAAAAAAATCTAGCTGTGGGCCCCATCTCAAGCCAAACCCTTTTTTTGTTCTGTTTGGTTGTGTTTTACAGAATAAATTTACATTAGACGAAATGGACTAAATGCAGAAGTCACTCATAATGCAAAATCAGTTTGTGCGTCAGTATACTTTGAAAACAGATCATTTCATTTTATTGAGCATGTTACTAAACAATTCTGAAATTGATGGATTTCCACAAACTAACTGCCAACAACTGAATCCCTGAGGACCCAATCGTAAGAATCTGATATTTATTTGAGATTTTGCTTTTTTTGCTTTCAAGCCATATATATTTAATCATATATTACATATGCAACATGCATATGTGCGGTAGGCTTTGGTTCAAACACATTGCCTTGTTTTTTCCCCCCATATTACATAAGGGTAAGCTCCTTATATGCTATACTTCATTTATTTTATATCGGAAATTATTTATTAATTATTATTATTATAGCAAACATCGATCTTTTTTTTTCAATTATTTATTAGGTCATTTTGTATGCAAAGAAGACATTTTGCCTGTTGGTAGCGCTACAAGCATGCTCATGTTGAAAATTTAAAAGGGTTCATCCTCTGGAAAGCATGACTGTGCTCTATTGCATACCCGTCTGCTCATTTTAATTTGCTATGTCTTAGGACATGACCTGCTGTTGATGCTAGAGAAAAGATAATTTTCAGTCTCCTTTTTGATCTGAAGTGTTCAGATATTCCAACAGTGTAAGGGCCAGTATTTTCTCTTGTAGATATTTTTCTTCCCTGCAGTTCTGGACAGAATGAATTGGTATATTCTCTGAGATAAGACAAACAGCTCATCTATAAATGATTCAAAGCGTGAGGTGGCACCTAAGTGGGTTGATCTACCTTTCAGCACCTCGGCGTGTTGTACCGAAACCATTAATGGCAGCATTTGAAAGGAAAGAAAAAAGAGAATACTCAAGATATTTATTTTCACACTGTCTGCCTGTAAATCAGGACTTTAAAAAGCAATTCAGAGAAACGGTTAATAATAGATGGCAAAAAATCGTGTGACCAATGTGATATTGAGACTTATCAACACATACACCATGGGCCTACATGACAAATTATTTATCCAAGAACAAATACCACAAAGCCTTTTAGTTTCTCCAATATTAGTAATTCTGCGTGAAAGGACTCCTTGCTGCACTGCATTATGCACTGCGTATGCCCTGGACATCTTCATTAAGAGCTGATCATCATTATTAGCTGTGATATTGATGCCTGTGCTGCTGTCAATCAGGTCTAAGCATTGATGTATCAGAGCGTGCCCGTTCTGCTCATCCCTAACAACCACACCATTGATTGTAGCTGCTTGCTATTCATTAGATTAATGAGAGGGAACAGGGGGAGAGAGAGTGGGAGGCATGGTGGATTTTCGCGAGAGTGCCCTGACCTAGACAGACACGTTGCATAATGTATTCTTCTTTAACACATCTGTGAATGTGGTCATGTTTGCGGTGCAACAGATGTCACTCTTTCAGCCCTCCTGTCAGTAGAAGATCTTCATTAGGAGCTTCAAAGGCGGCCCCCTCTGGCAAAGCACAAACAGCCAGCAGCAGTAACGGAGGCACTTCAACAGTGTGGATAAAACAAGATAACCCCTCGTTCTCTAGCATCATATTAGCATATCCTCTATTATTCATGCAGTCCCCGGTTCAGAAATTGCCCCTTTTAAATTGTTTTAGGGAATTGATGTGTCCTGTGCAGGTACGTGAACTCGCTGAATAAAATATTTTCCTGCAGTTCCATGGGGAAACACTGGATTGTTTCAAGTTAAGGGTTTTTTTTCTGAATGGGAAAAAAAAAATGGATTGAAAGTAATATTCAAAGAACCAAACCTGTTCTTGTGATATGTAAAGTACCGATCTTCAAATGCAGCGATGCTCAAGGAAATCCAGCCTATGCAGAGAAAGCATAGGAATCAACGGTTCCCTATGGAATATACCACAGACTTTACATCTTCCTATTCACGAGTTCGTATCCATGTGTGTCATGTTAGTCGATAAAAAAGAGTGGGCTGGGGTACCACCCACCACCCTACCTCACCTGGACAACAAAGTGAGCTATGAGAGATCACTGCAGTTCAGGGTTTAACACCATCGCTCCCTCCAGGCTCGTCAGAAGACTCAGGTTCCTTGGATTAAACACTTCACGGTTCATGTGGATCCTTGACTTCCTGGCGGGCAGACCCCAGGTGGTGAGGTTGGGCGGACACACCTCTTCCACCCTCATCTTTAACACCGAAGCACCCCAGGGCTATTGAGCCCCTTGCTGTACTCCCTGCACACACACACACAACTGTGTTTCCCCTTTCGACTGCAACACCATCATCATGTTTGCTGACGACACAGCTGTATTGGGCCCATCACTAACAATGAAAAGACCTTCCTGAAGTAGGACCTGACCCGCTGGTTTCAGTACAACAACCTTCTCCTGAAGATCGTCAAGACTACGGTGCTGATAGTGGACTCAGGGAAGGAACTATGCCCCCACCTTAATACCAAAGGGTCCTCGGTGGAGAGGTTGGGCAGCTTCAAGTACCTTGCCCGACCTGTGTGCTGCAATCTAGCTCAGTGGTGAGAAAGGCAGGGCAGAACTGTTTCACCGCAGACGCTTGGGGAAATTAGGGGAATCCCCTCAAATACTGAGGAATTTCTACTCCTGCACCATCGATCATTACTGCCTGGTATGCAAACAGCACCGCTACACCAGGTTAACACTGAGAGGCTCGAAATGAGCATCCATCATCAGGCCATTAAGATCCCAAATGAGTTAAATTCCTAAGACTCCTTCTAACTTTACCAGGACCCAAGTCCATGGTATTTGCTCAGGTGATGAGCAGTACCTGGTTTCCTCAAGACAGGATGTTTAAAATTGAGGTCAAACATCTCAATCTTGGTTCTATCAGAACCAGAGAATCTCATAGTCTGAGATTCCTCCAGGTTCTTTCGCATGTCTTTTTACTGACTTTTTAGCCACTCTGTCAAAAATGCCCAGATGGCAGATTGTTGCAGTGATGGTTGTTCTTGTGGAGGTTTTTCCCGTCTCCACACAGGATCTATGGATTTCAGGCAGAAGGACAATTGGGTTCTTGGTGACCTCTCTTTGCCCTTATCCCACGATTGCTCAGTTTGGCTGTGCAGCCAGCTCTAGAAAGAGTCGTGGCTGTTCCAAAACTCTTTCATTTATTAATTAGGGAGACCACTGTGCTCTTTCGAATGTAGAATAAATTCTTTGTTGTGGCCTTCCTCAGATCTCTGTCTTGATGTAATCCTATCTTTGAGATCTGCAGGCAGTTCCTTCCAACTGATTGCATTGTTTTTTGCTCAGATAATCATTGTTTATGAGACCTTTAAGGGACAGTTGGGTGCATTGCCTCATGAGGTCCAATCAATTGCATTTACCACAGGTGAACTCCAATCACGCTGTAAGGTAGGCACCTGATCACCTGAGCTAAATTTCAAGCGTCATACACTGAAAACAAAACTAGGTTGGAACTAAGTGCATATCTGGACCCTGTATGGCGTGCAAAATATTTGGATTGAGCAACAGTCAACGAGTAGAACCGCAGTAAAAGCCCCCTGTGGAAGATGTCTGAGTGTTTTATGTCCTTGTGCTTGCATGTTTGCTCATGTTTGCAGTGATCGGAGCCAATACATAAAATACAACACACACTTGGGCCAAGCGAGGAGAGAAAAGGAAAAGGAATAAAAAATTTCCCCAAAAATATAAAAGCAGAGAACTGGCTTGAGGTTTACAAATCACATGACTGTGGGCTGTTGTTGGAGTGTCTTGAGAAGAACTGTGTACAGGGAACATGAACACAACCTGCATGCAGATGAAGGAGACAGAACTGGTCTCAAAACTCATGGCAGCTTTGATGGTCTATTTAATGGTAGGTTAACATCTGGAAGCTCCTTGTACAATCACAGTCTGATCTACTGGCCACTAAGTATTAAACAGGCCCTATTATGCTATTTTCCAGGTGCATATTTTTATCTCAAGTTACAATTACAACATGTTTATATGCGTTAATGCTCATAATCTGCCTTGTTTTTCTCATCCTGGCTGTCCTGCAGTACCTCTTCTCACCCTCTCTCTGTAATGCTCTGTTGTAGCTCCTTCCTCCGGAAAGCAAAGTCTGCCCTGATTGTTCAGCTAGCCCACTCTGTTGTGATTGGTCAACGTTTCACATTTCAAAAAACTCTTCCTCCGGAGCTTCAGCTCCGTCACTCTCTTTTGTTGTTTGAGTGTGGGCCAAACTAGCCAGAAGGAGTTTTATGTCACTTTCGTAACATTATGACCTCATAAAGTTACAGAAGTGAAGGAGAGAATTCAATCGAGCCGTTTCAGGCAGCTCAGGAGCAGTGATTCTGAGGGGGAGGGTAACTCCTTTTAGGCGTGGACTTCAGGTTTTACACTCTACGGACCTTTTACATGTAAAAAATATATATATATAACACACTAAAGAAGAGGGAAAAAGTGGAAAAGCATAATAGGGCTTTGCTCAAGGCGGGTGATGCACTTTCACTTTCCTCAGCTTTTCCGTCACCAGCCTGCCTCTCTCACCTTTAATGCCGCGTTAGGACCTCATATGATTTCCTCAGAAATGTGTTTTGGACCATGCAAATAATCCAGACTGCTCTTGTGGCAAAATGACGCTCTGTGCCTTCAAACTCTGGCAGCTGGATTTCCCTGCTTCACCTCTTTTCTTCTTCATGAGAATGTTTTTGACATATTCTCTCTTGCAGTTTTTCTTTGTCCGACATCATTCAGCAGTTCAAGTCTCATATTTTCTAGGAATTTCAGCTTTTTCACCAGAAGAGTGTGAAGGACAATCATGGTCTCCGGCCTTTTTAATGGTTCTTTACACTTTTGAAATACATATACTGGAAATTCTGCCTTTATTCTCTCAAAGTTTCTGGCATTCCTGTATGGAGATCAAGTTTTTATATTTCTCATTGTTCAAAATCAATCTAAACTTCAGAAGTCATTCTTAAATATAGTTGTTAAAAGAGACAAAATAAAATATTGTTATTCAATAATTGCTACTGTTATCACATAAGTAACATTATTTTTTATAATGAACTGATTTAGAACAAGAACATACTGCCAAAAATATTTTAATCTGACATGAATCAACATCATCAGACTTTCATTGTCGGATTCTTCATGGTTTGAAACAGCAAATTCTCCTGTTCCTCCTACACAAGCGCCTTCTACTACACCATCCTTAAAGTCTACTAATGAATGTAAGCTATGATTCCGACTTGTGTGTAACTTGAAGGTGCTGTATACTTTGGATTGGTATTGCCTTTAAACACACAATTGACTGTCTTATTGTTTTGCGTATGATGGCTTATGAGCACAAAATCACATTTCATTCCAGGTTTACAGCAGCCACAAAAAGGAAATGTATGCCAAAGTGCTTTAAGAAAGTGCTATAAAAACAATTTAGGATATTAAGGGGTGGGTACATTGTTGTTTTCCAGAGTTTTACAATAAAAAAGGTCCATTAATCAGCAAAAAGTAGTAACGCAGATTATCACAGCAAGCTAATCAATAAGGTTACAAATTATGTGAACGCTAGCATTAGCTGAGTGAGTTAACATTAGCTATGCTAAGTTCGGAAGTAACTGAAAGGCTTATTTTGGATTTTTGAATTGGGCTTGTATTTATACTCTTGTGCACTTTGAGGTAAAAATACTGTTATTGTCAATGGGGTCTTGTGGTTTTGATGAGAGCGATATAACTGCTTTAGTTCTCACGTGATCTTATTACAATGCGAGAATCTAGCTGCTGTACCAAGAACCAGAGAGTATCTCCAGTGAAAAAGAATCATATGTGCATGGGTATACTATCTGGTGCACATGGAAACTATACAATGCACACTTTTCTCTACAGAACATAAGTTATCTTTCATGTGTTTTTACTGCACTGTCAATACAGTGAAAATATCCAGGTCTTCAATAGAACAAGTGAAGTATATACAATGATATGTACAGGAAAATGTATGTTTTTTAAGGAAGATAAGGTTTTACTCCTGGTTTGTATGATGCATTAAAACTCGATGATACATCACATGCAGTAATACAGTATGTGAGGAGGGATTTTCTCCTTTTAAGGTCAGGCAGCTGTCCTCCAGCCAGTGTTACCTCATTCCTCCTTCAGTACTCTTTGGCCGTGTCAGACCGCCGCTAATCTGTCTGTTCAATTAGTCAGCACCATCCTTTGCTTTGATGGCCGGGGCCCTGCCAAGCCTAATTATGTATGCTTAATTTTTGAGGCTTATGTCAAAGAGCTTGTCTTTTTTTTTTCTGTACTCGGGGAACAATTTCATCATGCTTTCAGGGAGGACATCCTGCAAATATTCAACTTTAACAGGGCTAATATGGAGATGAAAGGACAAGAACAAACCAATGCATTGGTTTCTTCGCAGGTGACTGCAGATGATGTAGTTTTGGTCGACTGGTTGAACTTCTTTAAATCTGTGGTCATTCTAGGTTACATTGAATAAGAGCTTAGGCTAAATGCACAGACTTTGAAATATCCCACCCTCCTCAGTCAGCTCATGGCTCACAGTTATATAACACCAAGGGCATAGGTTTCCTTTCAACACTGGGTGGTGGGGGACACATATAAAGTGGGGGTATTGCCGTCTCGAGGAATTTCCCCCACAACATTTTAAACATCACACTCTGGATTCCTTGCATTGTTGATTATTATTACGCTGTAATTTATGGTGGAAATGTTGTCATTTATGTAAAGGAAAACACAAAATTTAGGCGGCAGGTGACATTTAAAAGTATAATTGAATATTATGCAGGAAGGCTCTCCGGCATTCTGTGTTGCTTTAATATCTTTATATCTTGGTAGATCAACTTATCATTTAATGAGATCTCTGTTGAGTCAGCACACACATTGTCATGATTTACTCTTTACTCCTCTTTTGCGTCTTTTTTGGGGGGGAAGTAAAGGGCATGTGACACCTATTTCCCTCAATGATACATAATATTTTACGACCTAAAGTCAAGGCAAACTCTTACATACTTTTGTTTTGTTTAAACCTTAAAGGAATAGTTTGACATGTAGCTGTTTGTTTCCACCTTCCAGTCTTTATGCTAAGCTAACTGATTGCTGGTTGTAGTCTTTTAAATACCAGATGTTTTAATGATTGGTATCAATTTGTGCATCTAACTGTTGGCAAGAAGAAATTCCTTTAATGTCATCTGAATGAAAATGATAACCATGACGCATGTTTGAAAAAGTGAAACTGAGAGCCTGAATTCTTGTGTATACATTGGATTTCTGGAGGCAAGTTGGGATTTTTGCCCTTACTTAAATAGAAAGTAGCAGAAGCATAGTGACCATAATGAATGCAAACTTTTAGCATATTCATGCACAACACTGGTGACCCTATACTGTATGGCACTTTTGTCTTGGACCATGTGTTGGCATTTGGGACTGAAAATACACTGCAACCTGCTAGTCAAAGGGTCAACAATCATTGATGTAACTTAATGGACAAAATTCTGTTCAGTTTTAGGTTGGAATGTATTGGACGAGCTGCAAAACATGTTTTATCCATCAGCTTTACGAGGCAACACCTTACACCAAGACATGCGCTTTCTAAATTTAAATAAAGTCAATGGTGGTTTGACTCGCCGTTTGAGATTTTTTTCCGACGCAGTGTGCATGTATACAGTCAGTAGCTTGATTTGAGTGTCATTATATTCCATGGAGGTATACACTCAGGGTATGGCTGCTTACTTCTCTGCCAAAGTGACGCTGCACGTGTTTCTCACCAGCTGGCTGCACTTGAAATCACTTTTGAGCAGAGTGACTATTGGCATTGCCGTACATCATCATGAATGATTGACATGAGTAAATCAAACTGTAAGAACATATATGGCTCTGGGTGTTGCTTTCAAATCCCATTGTTCAGGTTTAAAGAGGACATGCCAAAGCAGCTCCATTGCATTATAGAAAGTGAAATGGCAATAGGGAGCAATGTTTTAATAAGCAGGTCCCTCTTTTTCTTTGTATGTCACGTACATACATGAATACGCAAGTTAACCGATGCATATTTCTGGGAGAAATGTGCCAAGAACTGTAGGAATGTGTGAGGGAAAGAAAGAGATGAAGGAGAATGTTACCCAACACAAATAATATCCAGGTTTCAGAGTGATGCAAATGTTTTAGGAAATGCAGTTTGTTAGCTCGGTATGCACAACGTGTGTTTAAGTGAATAAACAGTTAATAACATTCTCTGAATTTAAGTGTGTTTTGAGACATATTTGATTTAAATAAATACCTGCATGTGTCTCCCTATATATAGAACTTGTGCTCACAAGGCACAGCAGCATGACGTCATTGAATATTTAGATTGTGCCTTTTTTCTTATGCATATTCAAAAGTGACATATAGGGAAGCTTTATTCTTCTACTTGTCATGACGACGTCATTGCATGCTGTCACTGCACACCAAAATAAATGATTTAGAGCGCACACCTGTCTGAAGATTCTTTCTTTGTGAGATCACCAAAACAACTAATCAGGCCTTTTGCATTGCATATTGTGTTATATCAAAAACTTCATTTTAGAAGTAGCCCTCACTGAAACACCTGAAGTTGAGGGTTAGAGCACTTCATCTCCACATGCTGCAGCTCTTAGAGAACCACTCAGCAGGAAGGCTGTCAGCCGTTACTGGATACTTAGACACTACATTGTCTTCGTTCATCAGTACAAACATACATCACCAGCATAGTATGCATTTTATTAAGTGGGTACTCTGAGTACTGTTATATTTCTCCAGGATAGTTAGCCTGTATTTGCTGACATTGTTTCTCCTTGCGGGTGTGTGCTGGCTCACTGCAATACTTCACTGGGTTTGCTAGTAGAATGCTGCAGGACTGGGTCCTAAAACCAGAAAATGAGTCAGCATTTTTGCTCTTCTAGTTCCCTCATCTCAAAGTAAATAATTTTTTGGTTAGATGCCTGAAATAAGGTTTGTGGTTAACATAAGCTGAAGAGATTTTAACGCTTTGTGCTACAACATAAATTTCACACAGCTTTAACATGTCTTAAATTCTTAAATTATTTACAATTCAATTCTTAATTTGCCCTCTGCCATATAATTTTGACCGACCAACTTTTTACAGTTTTGTGAACATGTTTCCTCCTAAAAATGCATAAATAGCCCAAAGATGTTAAGAAAATTTGTAACATTTGTTTTATTTAAAAATAAATTCCTATTTAAATCTAAATTCCTGAGTATTCCTGATAACCACATACTTCTTTCACTTACGTCATATGATGACTCATCCACTGATGAAGATGCAGTTGATGCAGATGAATTCTACTGAGATGCGCCTTGAATTGAGTTCACTTTGCCACGTACTGTAGAGAAATTTTATTTCAATGTAGGTTACCATAAGTGCTGAAATGCTGCGTATGTCTTTTTCTCTCTATTATATTTGCACAGATGAAGTCCGGTGCTCTCTAAATCAACTGGGACTTAGTTAAGCAAAATACAGTCATGTTCACAAATTCCCAGATGCTCGGCCCATTCGGATACTCCCGAATCTCAGCACACCAGCAGCAGGAGCAGCATCCTGTTTGGAGTGCTGCTTTAAGTGTGATGTCAGATAATGAGAAGATTAATCATCTGCTCGAAAGAGCAAGCCCACTGCGTCTGTCTCTGGAGGAAGTGGAGCTGCAGTGGTCTATAAAGAGAACACCGGAGTCTACAGGGGGCTCGACGCACTCTGTACTCTCCCTGTGTATGTGGCTGGAGACCGGGGAAAATAGATACTTCTCCATCCAGGCCGTGCAACAAAAGAGGCCTGAGACCCGGCCACCGCTCAAAAGGCGCGTTGAGAGAAACCAATATCATTACTGGCAATGCGAGTGTGTGTGTGCGCTGAAAAAAGGCCAGCCGGTGAATGGAGCCCGATGGGTTTTCACTGAGGGTCAAGAGGGGCAGCACTGTTAACTACGCTGGCAGACTGCAGATGGTGGCGTCTCTTTGTTTCAGCCAGACTCTCATAACGTTGTGTGAATGAGGGTTCTCTTTCCTACAAAGCTGTTCACCCTAGATGAATACCTGGCCTTGTTTGAAAGCAGAGTATTTACGGAGCATATATTCCCACATAAAGTTTGACAGGACTTTGGGTGCTCGAAAACAATGCGTCAATGGAGGACCGTGAAGATTATAAACTGTTAAATGTGTCTTAGTATACAAAGAATATACCTCAGTTGAAATGAAATGTTGGTTTTAAGAATATTGGGTTACTGGCTACAAAATAAAGGTAATTACAGGTTAAAAAAAACATGCAATAATCAGATATAATTGTCTAACAAAGAAATCCTCTGAACAACTCTTTCTGGTGTCGAATGTACCAGGTGCTAATGGATCCCAGACTCTTCCTTTTCGCTGGTATCAAATGATACAGCTCACGCTACCATCACTGAATGAAAGACCATGGATGTATTATTGACAAGATCTCGGGGCAACTGTACTTCTTTGTCCTCTCATATCGGACTGAGGGGCAGACCGGACTCTACAGTAGACTCACTTGCGCCTCGAGAGGTACAAGTGGTATTACAAGACAGGACGGGCTGGGGCTAGCTGGTGAGCATGCTCATTTCAGTAGATATATCTGCAACATTACCTAGATTAAATGTATTTATTTATTCACCAGGGACAGTGCACTAATTCACTTTTTAGTTTCCACCTCAATGTAAATTTGGCAGAGTTAAAGCCAGAAGGCTTATCTTTCGTCTGCATTCCCTGGGCAGGTTATTACATTTTAGTGACCTAATTTAATCAGTACAATTTAACGGCAAACACTATAGTAAAACACTGTACAGCACACTTCAACATAATACCATACAATGTAATAAAATACATAAATACATTACAAAAGTAGCAAATGTATTGAAACAATGAGAGTATATAATGGCAGTGCCATTGACATAACATCTAGACTGTAACCTCCTAACGTTCTGTTGATAACATTTGTTTTAAACAAAAATTCTGGCCAGATCGTATACTTTCCACCTTTAATATTGGTTCAAAATATTACACTTCATTGACTTGATTGTAAAAAAGTCTTTAATAGGGAGAAGCCCAAGCATGTCAATGCCTAGAATGGCTACCACACCAGTAACTGTTGTGAATTGGACATACAAAGAACCTTGGCCCTTTGTTGGTCGCAATTTCCAGAATTCAACTGTAAGTTTCTCACTTGAAAGTTAATGTATTTAGGGCAGTGATGTTATTATACCTGAGGAGACTCGTTTAGAGCTCAAACAAGACGAAGTGTTCACCCTGGGAGATTTAGCAGCCACATTCGGCGGATTACAGTCCTGACTCATCCTGATCTGAGGGGCGACCCTCACGCCTCGGACTGTCAACCCTGACAATCGCAGAGTCGCTGCTCTATTACTGCACTCAAACAAACAGGTAACAATAGCGAATGCACTGTGAGTCACAAAAGTCTCTGGCAGTGGCACTGACAGAACTTTTTTTTTAAATGAAGATCAAAGCCGCGTCGGCAGCGTCGGGGCCTGGCGGTGCACGGAATATTCATGAAATCAAGACATCTGTCAGCTACGAGACAGCGTTGCAGGGCGAGGAGGGAGGGAGGTGACATTTGTCTCCCAACCATGAGGGATGGGCGTCAAATAGGGAAGTAAGTAAACAGCCCAAGAGCAAATGCATGGGTGCTTTAAGCTCACGGGGGGTGTCTTATCTTATCAGGAGTTTAAAAACTACAAAGTCACTGCGAGCGATTCCATGTTCTAGCTGCTATGTGTTTTATGAATCATGACAGTTTTGCATAATACCTATTTCTATGTGTAATTCTATCATTATTTATATGACCTCTTTTTTTCTCTAAAAATGCTCATCTCCCTGAGTCTGCAGAACAATGTCCTTCCTCTAGGCACTGTGAGTTAAATTTAAAGTCACCAGCAATGTCATCACAGATTTAATTTTCATATTAATAAAGACCTTTTCCGTGTCGTCCTCAGCTGAGCCTCACTTTATAGCCTGGAAGGGGGGGCAACAAGTGCAGTGGAAGGGGAAATAACAACAAGGATCACACGCTCCGGTTACCATGGAGCTCTGGTCTGCCGTTTCAGGGACTGTAAATTATGGTGGAGGGTGGTCAGAGGCTGAGATGATGCTACAAAGTGAAATGTGCACCTGCTGGGAGGCTGGTGGTCTGAGGATGCCAGGAGGTCTGGAGAGGTCACGTCTGGAGAAGTGTTACATCCAACAGTGGCCATCCTCCTCCGAACACCTGTGATAGTAGAAAAAGAGAAATGTCAGCAAAGTGGAACTGTATAATGATTATTATTTTTTTTTTTTTTTTTTCAGAAAAACATGATTTGGCATGAGCATTATATGCCTTTATATCTCTTTACCCTAGATTGAACTATAGAAAACATAATATCTGTATCCTAATTCCAACAGAACAGACTAATGTGTAGTAACTGGGAAAAAAAACGTGGTTCGCCTACTAAAAATAAATGATAGTGATAGCCAACACATTCTCATTCCCAACTCGTCTATACCAGCGCTTGATCAGTGGTCATATATTACAAACTATGACGCTCAAGGTTCCCCTCCAGTGCCAGTTTTTGACGTGTCAGGGACGACTTGTCATTTTCTACTCAATATATGCATAGAGTCTTTTCAAAATTAACTCTAGGGTTCACAGTAGACATACAGTTTCAGCTTGTTACATGCATACAGATTTTTTTTAAAAATAAACTTGCAATGTAGGTTTACTTACTTACTTTGAGGTTAACGCATGTTTTAATTAGGCCTCGGAAAAGACTGTGGTTCGGGTTGAAATAATTACATTTGTTACGTAAAATAAGGATGCAGCATTAGTTAAGTGAGTAAAGTAAAAAAAATCGAGGTAAAATAAGAAAATGCCGATTTGGTGTCACACGGGACACGAACAGCAACCTTCAGGGTGAAAGTTAATTTGACCGATTCAACCTTCACTACCACCCACTCAACACAGACTTTCTTGCCCTTTACACAATATAGGGTGCACTTATTTTTCAATAATGATGTAGATGGATTCACATTGGAGTTTGTTGACAGACAGGTTTATCTCATAGGGAAGGTTGCCTCAGTACATCAACACCACCACTGACCAAGCGTCAATATTTGAAGAGTTGGGATTGAAAACGGGTTGTGGAAGCAACTACAACAATGTGGACTTGGTAGCCTGTAGTGAAAAACCTCCAGAGAACTATCACACAACCAGTTCCTCTTAGGTCTACATCTTTTTAGCATATTTTAGCTCATTGTTTTTTGTTTCATGGCCTACACATTTTTGTTTTTTTTATCTAAAATTATTTGAATTATAAAAACCCAAACACACACACACAGGTTTTCTCGACTCATTCTTACACCAAATCTAGATTAATCCGCAACTAAAAATAGTCCTCAACAAATGCACCATTTACTCCTGTTTGAGTAACGTTAGCTTAAAAAACGCGTTGACCAGCTATTTTAGGAAATGACTGAGCCTTTTTTTATTTTAAATAAAACAGTATATTTCTGAGTTCTTTTTAAATGTTTTTATAGTAAATAATGAACAGATTGAACTTGGATAAAGCTTCTTATATTTAGCCACATGGCTGATTCTTGATCCCCAGGATGTTATGTCTGTTTCTCTCTTTGCATTAACTGTCTGAGTTGTTTTGCAGTTGTTGACGTGCGCCTTGACGTCGTTTCACGTTTCCTGTCAGGATAATTGATGGTGACAGCGTCAAGGGACTTGAGACCAAACAAAATCCTAACACAGCCCAAGAGCAGTTGCCAAACCGCCTTGTCATGGTATGAATATTTCAAAGACATATACAAACAGCATGACATGGGGGGCACACAATACTCCTGTTACATTTTCACAAGTTAATTAGTCTCAGTAAGCAATTAGAATTTCTGATGAGGTAAACATTGAGCATGAAATGAGTTCCCCGAAACCTTTTGCATCCTGGACATATGTGTTTCCGCTGAGGAAAAACAGGATGAATTGTTTATGCTTTGCATCCATATAAAGGCCCCCAAATGGGTCATGTTTAGCTTCCTCCTCAAGTATAAGCAAACACTGTTCATACTAATGTAGTAAAAGAAGTGCAGGGGTGATGATGAGGGGAGATGCAATCAGCTCCAGACTCATTTCAGGATGGCTTCATTTAAATGCGATCCAACAGAACACACAGAGGCTAATTACCACAACACTCACTCATCCTTCCATCTACGACATCTCTGCTCCTAAGTGGTCATTGCTGTGGTGTTCTAGTACTGCATTGCACTAGACTGCGACATCTTCTTTAATATGTTATCTATAAAAACAAAGAAATTATACTGAGAGGGAAGACCTAAAACAGAGGAGGTTAGAACAGGAAGTTTTAGTTGCTTACCATTGTCTTTGTCAGGCTGTACACAGTGCTGCTCAGAGTTCATGCTGTCCTCATTCAGCATTTGTAGCTATACATACAAAGAAGTATGCGCCGTAATTCACTGATACCCCGAAACATTCTTTGGTATGTTATTCATGTTATCATGAACGAGGATGGTTCCACAAAACAACAGACTTTCACCCACGAGACCGTTGTTTATTAAACACTTGCAACAAAAAATCAACGTGGATTTATTTGTCATGTAACTTGCATACTTCGGTAACGGTACTTCAGTGGTCAATTGAATCCTCAACCTGAATCAGTAATTTATTTGCCTGAACCTAACAAAGTATTTCACAATATTTACCTAAACCTAACTAACTAGTTTTGTTGTCAAACATAACCAAGAATTCCACGATCTTTTCCTAAACCTTACTAAAGAGTTTAGTTACCTAAACCTGACTTAGTATCTTACGATCTTTTCCTAAACCAAACTAAGTAGTGTTGTTGCCCAAGCCTTGCAAGTAACAAGCGGAAATTCACACATGTTGCTGGCTTTTGTAGAAAAACTGAGAAGTAACTTTTGGTAAGATGTCATACGGACCGTTGTATAAGGATAAGTTGCAGAGTTAACGGATTAACATAAACATGCCAGTATGTTGAAATGCTGTTGTTTGGCATATCTGGTTAGCATCTTAGTATAGCATGTTAGAATGCTAACATTTTCTAATTCGGACTAAAATCAAAGCAGAATCTCATGTGAATGTTGCAGGTATTTAGTCCTAAAATAATAGTTCACCCCGAAACCAAATATTCACAGTTTTCCTCTAAACTGCAGTTCTATTCATCAATCTAGATTGTTTTGTTGAGAGTTGCCTAGTTTTGAGATACAAGCCGTAGAGATGTCCCAATTCTCCAAAGATGATGTTTCTCCAGTACCCTGCAGTGGTGATATTGAATGGTTTTATCATCCAGATTATGTACGGCTCCTTTGGACACACACTTCAGTGGTTTGAAAGTGGCTTTCTGCAGCTTGAACCCAAGTTGTAACTCAATAGGACATCTGGGAAAAGATCATAGTATGCATGATAATGTTGGCTGCATCCATATAAAGACTAATTGTATCTACTTTGTTGCAAGAACTGGTAGCAAGATCCTTTTTTTCCCTTTTGACCACTCAGAGTATAACTCCAGTCTAATTAACACTGAACTACACAGGAAGACAATGTCACAGTACATTCTCCTTCTCTCAGCAGTCCGCCCACCTCCTAAACTCCCATTTAAACACTGGCCACTGCAGTGTGAATTCTAACAAGGGAGAAAAAAAAGCTGTCTCTTTAATGCCAAAATAGCGCTCCCGCTTCTTATTTTCTTATTGGACTGATGTATATGCATGAGGAGGCATTGCATCAACCTCTGTGGCAAAATCAGCCATAGAGGACTAAGGTCTGATATGACAGGTCACACATCACATTTGTATTCATGAGCGGTTAAATGAACGAAATGATGAATAAATGCATAACAGGGATCCGCTAAATTGTCGCGTAAATGTCAAAGGACGCGTGATCCGCTGAAGCTTTGTGATTTCAATCCGCAAGAGAGGGAAGCCGGCTGATTGGCTGTGCAGTGGTGTAAACGGAAAACAAGTGTGTGTTCAAAGGGAAATATGCACTGAGCTTCTTTTCTGTAACGGTGATGAAGATGTTATTAGTAGGTTTTGAAAAGTGGGTGATGAATGTTAGGAGCTTTGAAGGGGCCTTCGGAGCAGACTTCTGAGGGATCCTCCATGCGGCCTACTGTCTGGAGAGCGACCCGATAATGTACACAGACTATGCTGTTATTCAGTGTGTTATCACCCTATTTAGTCCTTTGTGTCTGCTAGGATGGAGACATAAGGGCTGTGTGGAACATCCAAAGGCAATCTGCTTCAACAAGATGGCTCAGTTTGTATACAAGCTTATCGCCGAGGCCTGGCAGCGGGACCAGGTTTGACTCTTATTATTCATGATACAAGATGCCTTTGATCTGGTCTCTGGCACTCCGAAGAACCCCGCACAACATCCTTGCAATGGTTTATTTCAGAAACACATCATGCGCACCCATATTGCCAAGGCTGCCTGTGCTGACGTCCAATCAAATAACATTGCTTGTTGCAGTCAAAAGTCCTGTTCAAAGTGATTGTTGACAGTTTTTAAATACTTAAAGGGAGAGAAGGGTTTTGAACATACAGTATATGAGGTCTGAGTATGTGGGCTACGTGTTGGATTGACATCTGAGCTGGCAAAGGCACAGAGTGTGAACAAACTCGTACTGATTACTGTAGCCATGTCAGAGGGACGACGCATTGTCTTTTATTTATTAGGTCTGTAATTTTCTTATAAGAACGCATTCAGTTTTTTTATTTAGAATTCAGTTAGTTGAGGCAAATTAATATCTACAATATAGTAAAGGGAGGTGTGCAAAGATAACTTATCCTGTGTTACTTGCTATTATTTGTTCGAAATTATTACATGGTTCCTTTTTCTTTTCCTGGAAAGTACTAGGACATGATTAAAAAACTTTCTATGATATTATTAGGAAATTACGGACCCATATAACAAAGCCTTCCCAGAATCCCAGTCTACATACAGCAGCTACAGACCCGACGGCAAGCCAACTGATTAATGCCTGGACAGGAGGCGTCATGAAACTTATTATAAAAATTATGAAATATAAATCCCCCCCTATTGGGGGTTTCATTTCTCAAAAGAGAGCCCGGGACGAGTCATTTGCAACACAGATCTGTTTGCTAATGATTTCAGTATGACTGTGAGTATAAGCCCTGAAGTACTTGACATTCAGCAAGCTAGCTCCCTGATCTCTTCAAATTAATCAACCTCCTTGGTTCAGCTTTTGTTTGTTTGGATTTTGCCTGGATGAAAATGAGTTTTTAAGATGATTAATGCCGCGTCGGTGTCAGTGTCAGCTTGCACTGTGATAGTAAGAGTGAAATCAGTATGACTTATTTGTATTTTTATTATCAAAGTTGAGATCTGGAGACACCGGATAAAACAGCTCCTGAAAATATAGGAGGCATCACCAAACTAAAAGTGGCCCTATTATGCTTTCCCACTTTTTCCCTCTTCTTTAGTGTGTTATATATGAGGAAGAGTTTTTTTTTAAATGTAAAACGTTGACCAATCACAACAGACTTTGCTTTCTGGAGGGAGGAGCAAGTGCTACAACAGAGCATTTCAGAGAGAGGGTGAGAAGAGGTGCTGCAGCCAGGATGAGAAAAACAAGGCGGATTATGAGCATTAACGCATGTAAACATGTTGTAACTGTAATTTGAGATAAAAATATGCACCCGGAAAATAGCATAATAGGGCCTGTTTAAGCCAAAATACTGATATGAGGATCCTCCCATCAGAGGAGGGACGGAACACTGAAATGTCCACTGACCTGTACCTGCAGCATCCTCCCATGTCCTGTAATTGGCCATGGCAGACAGGCCAGGTTCTATGTATGTGTGCGTGTGTGTGTGTGTGTGTGTGTTTGTGTGTGTGTGTGTGTGTGTGTGGGTGTCTGTATACGCGTGGGTGTACACAGCTCTTCAATCAATAGCAATTACGAAGACACATAGCTGATTGCTGACCTCAGTCACTATGAGAGTTCGTGTCGATGTGTGTCATGTTTCTCCCCCTTGGGTCAACGCACTGCTCATGGTTTGTTCAGTCCAGGCTTGAATGGCGCAGGTATCGGTGATAGAGGTAGAGCTTGTCTCAGCAGTTCAATAGAGCTTTACAGATTAGCATCAGATGGGGAGGAAAAATTCATTCAAACAGCTCCTCAGTACACATGTGTTTAAGACCGGGGGGAGGATAGACAGCGCCTTGGTGGATTGGTGGTGTGTCATGCTGCAGTGTGCAGATGCTCATTTGTTGAAATAAAGCAGATTAGTCCATTAGTGGGGACTGACAACATGCACACAGACTGCCAGGGCGGCAAAAAACAGCAGTGAATCCGCGGACCGCAGGATCAATCAGATTGAATTACAGTGATAATCTGTGGTGCTGTGATATTATGCTAGAATCTAATGCAGATTGATAAACAATAGTAGTGTTGGGTGATGGGTGCAAATTGTTTTTCAACTGGCCACCGTCATATGTTCTAGTTTCAGCAGGGCTATCAGCTTGGGGGATCAGCTGTTTCACAGGTGGAGCATCGTAAAACACACTTAATTCAAACTAGACGGAAACAAATCAAAACCCATGAAAACCGGCGTCCACCATGTTTCTGGTTTGGTCAAAATATACCCCTAATTCAGTGAGAAAATGCCTTAACCATAACCAACATTATTGACGAGGCCTGTACTATTACCTTTGTTAGAAATGTTCTAATCATGTGCACGCCTACCTGTGTGACTGCAAATGTGTCAATTATCCATTGCTTCCCTAATTGCAAATACCTGGTAGCTAATACCAGGCTTGATATATCTGTGAGCTGTCACTTGTTTTTACTTGACATGAGAAAGACTGTGAAACATGTTGGTGCCAAGGTCGTTTATCTTTTTTATTTTTGCAAAACAGTGAGCCTTGATTTTTAAATTGTGATCAAAAAGTACAAGTTTTTTTTTCGGTCTTTGATATGTCCTTGGATCCAAAGAGCACCTGTTTTTTTTGGATACCTGCATTTGTGAAGTAGCACTCATCAGCGAATCTACTTTTTTTTTTCATAATTCAGAAAGTTCGGTCAACAGCGACAACAAAGTCATTTTTTAATTGTTTTCAGTAATAAATTGTTAAATAAATCAGGCTATGGATGATATATCAACAAAACCGTTGGTAAAAGTGGAAAGTTTAGTGAATATTAGTAATAGTGAAGTCGAGATTTCTGGCCCAGAGTCTGAGGAAACAATCATTTAGTGAAAACAACCTTTAAAAATCTGGATTATTAAATCCAGATCTTTAAAGACACAACAGGTGAATGGGGTTACTAATAGATATCATCATGAAACTTCCCCAGTTGATGATGACACTTTGTATTAAAAGTTTTCTGATGCTGTGTTTAAATATGCAAATGAGTCATTACATCATGCTAGCTTTTGGTGAATATAGGGGAAATCTATAGATGCAAATAGACAAAGTACTAAAATAAACACCTAACTGTCTATTTTGGGTCTTTTCTTTCCACTAGTCTGAAAGAAGACGTGATGAAAGCAAAATAGCCCAATATCTCAACATTGACCAGTTCATGAAGTCTTATGTTTTTGCCAGTGATGTCTTCGCTTAAAATAAGTGAATTTGTGGAAAGACAATAAAACGTAATGGCATGTTTTACAGGCTGTTTTTATGTAGCTGCGGTCCGGGAGGAACCTCCATCATTTCGGTGTGTGGATGACATTTACTGGTCGATAGCTGATCTTAATAAACGTCCCGTATTGACAAACTAATTTATCAGCCTGGATCACAGAAGCTGCAGCATTTTGACAGCTTTGTATTTTTTTGTTGGTCCGTACAGTCCAAGGCTTTGTGTTAAGCCTGGACACTCATGGCACTGCAGTCCAGACCTCACACAGCTACCTCAGATGTGGTCAGTCAGTTTGGTGTGTGTGTGTGTGTGTGTGTGTGTGTGTGTGTGTGTGTGTGTGTGTGTGTGTGTGTGTGTGTGTGTGTGTGTGTGTATGTGTTTGTAGGTGACCAGGCTTTTTTGCAGTAGCACGCTGTTAAGCCCTAGAGATACACACAACCTGCTATGCATCAGTCCCAGCCCCCCTCAGCTGTCTCTCCTCAGCCTTAGTGGACATGGCAGCCTGCTCACAAGCATTTTCCTCCCCGGGGACATCCCCCCCCACACACACACACACACACACACACACACACACACACACACACACACAGACACACATTCACACACATTCCCCGACAGCACTCTCCCTTTCCCGGCTCGGATCAAAGCCATCCACACGGTAAATAAACATATCAAAATGGCCAACAAAAGAGCCGGTAACTGCTCTGGAACAAAAAAGAAAAAAAACAGACTTAAGGAACAACAAAGTGAGGGCTCTTGGCTATGGGATCACATGCGGGAGGAACCTGATGGGCGCGGTGTGAAGATGTGGAGGTAAACATGCAGGGAGATGCTCCTGTGAAGGCCGCCGATAATGATGTCATCCAGACCTGCAAGCAATGGAGAATAAAATATATATATTGATGTATGGGAGGCTGGCTTTGAAATGGCACCCTGAAGTCGACTACAAAGGAGCTTGTAGTACAAAATCAGCAGGTAGATGGACAGATAGGGGAGAACCGGGTGGAATAGTGCTGTGATAAGAGATTTACCTAATTAGTAAGTGTACTTTTTACTGATGATATCCAACATCTTTGAAAAAAATCATACTGAATTATTATTTTAACAAATGTAAAAATGAATAACATTAAATGTATCCCGCTGACAACAGCTGATAACTAGAAAAGCTTCCATCCTTTAATTATATTATATTCCTTTATTGATACAGGTTGAGGTAGATACAAAGTTATTTCTAAAGAGTACCATGTATGTGTTTTTTGTGATCTTGGTGTTAATAAGGATGGATTTCATTTTGTGTTTTTGCTACGTGTACACAGACCTCAAGAAATAATGTGAAATCTTTTTGAAAAATCCATTCAAGAACCCTGATTTGTTCTGGTTGTCTGAACATTTACAGAAAATGCATAGCAACTAAGACAGAGAACGCCGTATCCAACGTAATAAGACTAATTGTTGTTGTGGAAGTTGAACGTTTTGAGCTGTATGTTAGGATTGGCCACGTGGCAATCCTGGTTGCTGGTCTTCTAAGCCCATTCGGCAAGGCACTACATGGTGCTGGACACTCAAATAAGAAAATCAATCAAAAATGTACTCACTCACGATACACATACCCAGATAGGGGGATAGTTTGGATGTTTCGAAGTGGGGTTGTATAAGGCACTTATCCATAGTCAGCATATTACCTACAGTAGAGCTATTAACGTGTTGACTACCTCTAGACTGATCAAAAATGCTAGTGTTCGTAGCGCTTATTTTAAAACTCTGAATCTATGTCAAGCTGTTTAAAGTTCTCAACATGTCCACAGGTCATGTAGTTGGACGTGACTTGTATGATCTTAATGTCTCTCTTGTGTAACTTTGCATGCTATGTTTGTCCACCAAATACATGTATATATCTGGCGACTTATTACCAGGCCTTTTGCTAATGTATTCTACCGACTCACTCATAGCATATGGATCTGGAAGTCGGTCGCTGTTAGTAACAACTTACAAATTGTAAGTCAATTTGTTGATGTTGCATTCTCATTTTTTGGTGGTTAATAACCTTGCACAGCTAACCTACGTTACGTTTTCCCGTTAAAAAATAAGCACATTGTTAACTAGCCTTAGCACTTCTGTGCTACACTAGCTACTGAATGTTTAATGAATGTCTACACATGATGCTTTTTTCTTTTTAATGATTGTTTTTAATGAAAGCAAACACACATTGTAGCCCCTAGATAATATTTCTTCAAGGAGTGGAGTTAGTGACATTGTGGGCTCCATGGTAGCTCTGACAGCATGACGGAGTAGCAGTGGGGGGCGGGGCTTGGCAAGGGGTCAATTACATGATGCTTTTTAATAATATGCACTTGTCATGCCAATAACCTGGACCCCCCCCCCCCCCAGTCAAGGTAATGACTTTCAATAGGATCCAGAATTTCTTTGTTCAGCACTGTATTTCACTTTGAAAGCAAATCAATTTATGACCAGAATTTATAAACGGGGAGTAATTGAACATGTTTTCTATGCCTGGTTCTCAGAGTATCTTGGGGATTGCCAAATACAGAGAGAAAGCTGTTCAACGTAGCAGAATACAATCTTATAATATTTATCTGGGGGTGATTCACAGTGATGTTTAAGCCCTAAAACACTGCATGTGGTTGTCCAAGCCTTCAAAATCCCATCAGTCTAATCCATTGTTCTGAGTGTTGTGTTGGCTTTCTTTTTAATATGCCAATGAAATGTGGTTGATTCAATTCAGCCACGGCCTCATGCCGAGCCCGTGGCAAAAGACCAGGGGCTGCTTTAATAGTTTCTGACAGGGAAATCAAAGATCAAGATGGAGTGCTATACTAAATGGTAGGTCTTTATAATTACAGGGCAGGTGGGTTTCAGCCAGGCAGAAATAGTGGTTTGACTCGTAGCTGCACGGAATCCTGCTTAATAATTAATGAAGCAGAACCCCGCGCCCTGCAGAGGAGGGAGACTGGCGGTTAGAAAATGCACTTCGCTTATGATGAAATACTGCCCAAGTTTAAAGACATATTTCCATCTGCCGCACGTGAGATTCACCTCCGTCACTGCAAGCGATCAGGCCTCGTCCAACCTGCTGAAAGGCTTTGTTAGTGTGGAATATACTGTGGTAAAAATAAAAAAAAGGGCTTTTCACCTGCAGTGATCAATTAAAACTCACCACCGGTGCCATTAATAAACCGTGCTACGGCTGTGTTTTTATTGCTCCTGCTAGGACACTTGCATCACAGGAAAAGAAAGTTCTGTGGTTTAACTAGAGGTATATTTCTATGAAATTTCTGCTCTGTGACAAATTAAAACAACAGCGGCAGAAACGTAGCTGATAACATTTGCCTAATTTTGCTACAAAATGAGAGTAAAACCTTTCTCTTTAGGTAAATATTCAGCAATAAAAGCAGGGAATAAACCGAATGAATGTCAGAACAATTTCCTCTTGTGAGCTCTTTGAAGTGCAGAGCTTGTTGTGACACAAGTGGAAATACCACATCTGTCCGTTTGTGGGAGGCAGGAGTCCACCATTAGACTCATGTGTGGCATGACAAATCGTGCCGCTGCTCAACCTGTGTTAGACGCAGAGGATAAAAGCAGACTGTGTGTTTTCAATTAAAATGATGCAAATGAAGCTTGATATGTGCCGCGCATACGTATCCGCTCCAGGTCAACTGTCCCAAGTGGCTTTGCTTCCAATTACATAATTTAATGAATCCATCAAGGGAAGTCAGACAAATTAATAAGAGCAAAACTGTGGGGCACTTGCGACTGCAACTTCAAACTTAAGGTGCATGTTGTGCATTGCATTTTGACATTCTGTGTCACTGTGATAAAAAAAACTACAATGTGATTTAAAATGTACTACTCAATTATTGTTTCACACATCACGCACTGTGTTTTGCAATACTTATATAAATTGCTCATACTACAAAAGAGAGAGCCTAAGGAATTATTAATCGAATCAGAACATGGAGGATCCATCTCATACCTTATTTATGAAAGGACATCCAAAGAGGAAGTATTATCTTAACATATATTCAGGCTCAGTAAAAATTTAATGGATTAATACATTTCACTTAAATGGTTTAAAAATTAACCTCAAAAAAACTTGGGACTCATGCAGAATTCAATATTCAAATATCTTCTTATTTTCAATTTTTTTTTTCTTATTTTGTGATTACCCATTGGGTTCTGGGATTCACCAACCAACCATTATTTTTTTTGCTCTTCTCTTAGGTAAGGAAAATGTTTTAATAGTGGACGAGAGCACTCTTATCTGAATTTTTAAAACAGTTAGGGAAAGGCAGTAGCAAGCTTGCACAGGAGCATTGCTCAGTGTTTGAAATAGTAAGGTTTTAGCGAGGATACATGTGTTGGAGAAGTAGTTAGCTTACGACTGGATGAATGAGACGTAGATTACACTACATGAGATGAGTGAGAGTTTGTAAAAGGATGTTTTCATGTAGTGTTGCTGTTGTTAAACGAGGACCCAATTTAATATAATTCTTCATAACCTTTATACAGTTTAATCTCTGCCAGGAGACTAATATTATTGTGCTAGCATGCGTCTGTGACTGTGCACCTCTGGGTCTGTCCACGGCTAATCTTGCATTCTGCTGCAGCAGACTGCATTATATTGTGGGTGGCGAGTTATGGCTTCATGCTCAAGGATGTGTCAATGATGGGGTGACTCAAACTTTTTCAAAACAAATGACATTGCCTGTTGACATTGACATTGCCTGCCTGCTGATTCCTCACTCACCACTATTAACAGCTAACTACTGTTAGGGGCCGCAAAGAGACCGTGGGGGAATAAGTTTGCTCACTTTTATTGTTTTGGACGGTGTGTTTGGCTAACATCTAGCTCAGGGAACCACCTGTACATGTTGAGTACTGCTGAGTACATCGCTGCAATGATCTTATAGACGACTTTGATAGCCTGCATTGGAAGCCGCTTGTTTTTGAGTTTGAATGAAATGTGTTTTACAACGCCTTACAGCCCATTGGTATCTAGACAGGGGATAAACAAATTGTGGGTTGTACTCATCCAATCACACATCATTGCAGCCACAACTGGCGGAATTCTGCAACCTACTGAGTGCACCTTTTTAGTTTATTCTATGTTCCCCATGGAGGATTGCGAGAAAGTTTTCTTTATTAATTCAAAGTAAAACGGGCTGAGTAATTGATATACAAATTATCATTTTGTGTCATGGCCATGACCCTGTCTCGCTCTGATGTTTCCCAGTGTTCCTCACTCCATTTGTCTTCCACTTCTTCCCTGGCTGGTCTCTGTGTGTGCATAGGTCTGTGTTTGTTTGTGAGTCCCTCAACCTGGGCCAAGTCTAACTTCACACCTGCCTACAATCTGCTCATCATCTCTGCAGCTCCTCTACTATGGCTCTTCACCCCCTCATTGCTAGGTTGTTGTTGTTTCAGCTCCTGCAGTAGAATCACGTCTCAGAATACTGTAGAGTTTGTTCCTGTGGGAAAATATTATCTTGTTGTTTCACTCAGCCACTAAAATGTTTTTTTTCTTTCTTTGTCCTAAAGGATCAATGCATCAACTGCTTTCCAGTCTGTGGGCCTACCTGCCTGTCAACAAACTTCCTTGCCCCAGCTACACTTTGACTGGGCTTAAAAAAAAAACGTAAAACACACATTTAAAAATAATGCTTCAACTAAGTATATTTTTCTCTATTATTTTAGTATAATGTTTTAATACAACATTCAAGTACATATGCCTGCAAATAACCATGTGTTTGGATAAACACAGGGGAATGCTTATGCACATCTACTGTACAGTATTCATGTTTAAATGTACTGTAAATATATCCATATACAGCATGTGTATATATATGCATTTTTTAATGATTGCCTGACCTGCGTAGGGTGTTCATTCATTTTAGATGTGTATTATGTGGAAGGTGGGTGTAATAAGCTACAGCTTCAGCCTGCACTAATTGTTAAAATCTTTTTCTGACAGTGAATCATTATTTTGTGGTTTTCTAAGAACTTGAACACAGTCCTTTTTCCCTTTTTTTCAGTTATTTATTATTTTATCTTAATCCTAAAAATAAAGAGTGATCCATAAATTCAATATAAAGTATTTTTTTTCTCTATATAATGATATCATGACAGATCGTGTGAGACTTAAATTGCACACCAGTGGATTTTATTTAACTAATTATGTGACTTTTGAAGGTCATTGGTAGCGCCCAGATCTTATTTTAAGGGGCTTCATAGCACTTTATAGCAATAATAAGTAAACAAGGAACAGCAACATAAAATGTCTATTATGTCAAACTTCTTTCTGTAAATTGTACAATAATACAACTTATTTGGAAGCCAATCATGGGTAAAATTTACAACTTTACAACACAAAATTAAAGTTCCTCGTAGAAGTTTAATTAATTTGAAGCGTGCGAGTGGAACTGTGTTTCTGTGGTTTTCCTATAAATACTTCTAAATTATATTGCCCTTTTCGGGGAAAATTTCTATTATGCTACACATCCCTTTTTTTGCTATAATGTTATGTGACACTATGTGACCTTTAAAATAAAGTTTCACCATGTTACCACGTTTCTCTTCATGTTTAACAGATACATACATACATACATTGATACTATAAATAAGTTTTCTGTTTGTTCAGAGATATATCACTACACTGCTGAGTTGTCCACATCCATCATTTCTCCCTGATTTGAATTGCTTTTGTATATTTGTGACATGTTTGTGTGCCTCCAAACTCCACCCCTGCTCTGGAGCACCAGGGTTCATGTGGTTTCGTACATTCGAGTCAAACGGGGTTAACGTCTGGCCAGACAGCAGACGGGCTGCCCCACACACAGGTTTGTTTGACCCCTGACCTCTGAGCGTTTTGCCCAGAATGAGGGCAGCGAAGTCAGCTTCTTTGCTGATTTGAGGGGGAGCAAAAAGGGAAACATTGGCCCAGCCGCTTCGCGATGGATTTTTTCTTCTTGGTGCTGAGCTGCAGCTTCCTGGACTGATTGCTGCAATCTGAAGTAAAGCAGACCGACCCTTCTCTCAAACGTAAACACATATGGTGCAGATTTGTGTCATATAAAGGCACGCATTCTTCGCCGCTTAACTGTTTTGGAGACAGCATTATCTGGAGTTCTCCACCGATACAGTATTTATGTCTGGAGCGCCGAAGCCTGCCGAGGAGCCGATGAAATGACAAAATACTTCAAAACAGCTTCTGTCCCGCGAGTGGCTACAGCAAACAGGGAGGCTGCCTCTACGTCTGCTTATTGCGTGCCATTTTACGAAAGAGCCCATTACATCTCCACCTGTGGGAGAGTGGTGGGGGTGATGTGCCTGTCTGGTCTGTCAGCAGACCGCCTCCTGTTTGTTTCAGGCTCGCTGTCCGCTGAGAGCAGCGCACGATTTGCTCTCTCAAGCCGAGGTGTCCATTTATCTCAAGGTGAGATGTCAAAGGTGTAACACATGAGAAGAGGGCCGAAAAACATCCTTTTAGCCGATGCCCAGTCAGCCGCCGCACACACACCCACTGCTGTGTTCACAGCCTTCATGTTGAATTTTTGTTGTGACTTTCTGTGTGTCAATGTGAGATTTCCAGAGCTTGTTGGTATTAGCTTTAAGGTGTTATTGCACAGGAAATAAGGCAAGTTATTTTCAGCCCTTGAGTGCTGCATCTAATGCTGTATGGGGATATAACTGCAGCTTTTATCCAGCATGCTTCTTAATTAAATAATTTGTTCTATAAAGATAAGTAACAACTGGTGAAATTGTTGCTCTGTCTTCTGAATGTCTTAATAGGTAACTGTTTGCCAACACGTACACCATAAAAACCTCATAAGGTATATATATGCATATATACATATGTCAGATATTGTGTTTCCCGATCAATGCACTGCCCCCAAGTGGCCAAAAATCAATTTAAGCAGCTTAAAGTTCACTGGTTAGCGTTAATTAAAGTTACGCATGTTAAGTTAACTCATGTACTTACTTACATTGTGTGCTTAACGTAGACCAACTTCACTTTCATATTAAGTTACTAAACAAATACACTTCTTTCAACCCAAACTGTGATCTTTTCCTAAACCTAACAAAGAAGTGTGTTTGGATCAACATAAGTGACACTAAGGGGACACAGCGTCCTAATGTGACGGGTAAAGAATGGTAGTTCTGGATGATTTAGCAATATTTAACCATGAACAGCTCACTCCAAATTGCTGCAAGCAGAGACAGCCAAAGAGCAGTGATCTGTTATTTCAGACTGAACTAATGCACAGCTTGGACCTGCTCCACAGACATCAGCAGCAGTTGGAACCTTCTTTAAAACAAGCAAAACAAATTGTTTTTGCTATCTTATCTAACTCGTTTACTATCCTGCTTTGATTTGGTGGAGTCTGAAAGATGAAAGGACATACCCTGTCTATTGTAGCAAAAGAAAACACAGAAAACGCATCCTTAAACCGTCCCACAGAAGGAAAAAAAAGTACAGAAATTATTATTTTTTACTTTGCCCATCTAGCAGTATCATTCTACTGTCTGAACATTAAAGCTGCAATTACCAGTTATCTTTAGGCCAACTTTGTTCGACATCAATGTTAGACATCAATGTGTTTTGTTGAGTAACACTAACTGTGAACAGAACTTTCGTTAGTTAACAAGTAAACCTCACAGAGAACATTTTTATTACAGGTTTTGGTAAAGACGAACATTTGTTCAAAGGAGGTGTTGGCCTTTAAGTACTGACCGACTGTTCTGTCTTAAAAAGTTGCAAGCCTCGTAGCAACAGCCTTGACAACGACAAATTGATTAGGTCACACAAACAAACACACATAGACAAATCAGTGTTGAATTCCAAGACGTGGTGCATGTTTTTGTACTGGGTAATGTAAAAATGAGTAGGACGGAACTTGTTAAACGTTTATCTAAGCACTGAAAACTAGTATATTATTATCATTGTTATAGTTTTAATCGTGGTGAAAACTGGGACAATATGGTATTGGTTGTTGTCCCATTTTCAGAGCATCATTCTTTATGAGGGCATTTTTTTTGTAGAAAGCTAACATGCATGTACATTACATTACATTACAGTCATTTAGCAGACGCTTTTATCCAAAGCGACTTACAATCAGTAGTATATTACATATCATTCACCCATTCACACACTGATGACAGGCTACCATGCAAGGTGCCACCATCAGACTCTAACTAACATTCATGCAACATACAGTCCACACAGATGGCAAGCCTTCGGGAGCAACTTGGGGTTAAGTGTCTTGCCCACATCGACTGCCAAAGCCAGGTATCGAATCACCGACCCTCTGATTGGAGAACTACCTTGCTCTCCACTACGCCACAGCCGTATTCATATTGTACAAATCAATATGAATTGATAGTGAATTAAAGATGCAGAAACAGTGGTTTGAGTTTTGAGCTACAACAGGCATTCAGCAGTTTTTTGCAGTATGTACAGTTTATCAGTTTTCCTGAACAATATAATATGACAGGTACATATGAGCAGCGGGTTGCTGAAGTAAAACAAAGTGAACTACACACTCACCCCGGGGGAGTTGTGTATTCAGGAGTCCCTGCATCCAGCCCAGGGCTTTTTTTTTTTTTTTTCTCCCCACTTGAAAAGTTCCTGATCAATACTCATGACTCAGCATCTGCTCTGGGGACAGAATTGTGAGGCGCTGAGATGACTGCCTTTCAGAACTTGCTGTACATTTGGAGTTCTGTTGCACCAAAAACTCCCATTTCAAATCCTTACCCCAAAACCCACCGATCTGTACTCAACCAACTCAGTGAAGGATGACATGTGCTAGATGTTTCACTTTCCCAAAATGAGTTGTCTGCAGAGGGTTCCCAACAGCCTCACAGAGAACACAAGTAACCAGTCTGTAGGATGGGCTCGGGGATGCTCATAGTATAAGCAGCATCTTAGTTCAGGAGCTGGACCAGGCACACAGCCCTAATGAAGACCAGAAGGAAACCTGCACCTCCTCACTGAGATCAAAACTGATGGGATGATTAGGTGCAGTGACCGCCACCAGAAGGTGTATCTTTACACATTGGACATTGTGGACAACTGAGAAATACTGGGGGTGTTGGAGCGGTTTGGATAAAAATGTAAAGCTGGTAGTTTTACACCTACATGTTGAAGTGTCCTTGGGCAAGCAGTGCTATTGAATTCCAAATTCATTTGACTCTTTGCTAAGAACCCTCCCCTCGCTGCTACTCCGTCAAGCTGAGAGAGAGCTGCCATGGAGCCCACACTGTCACTAACTGCAATATTATGTCGTTTCAAAGTCAACTATGTGTCTTTAGATATCTCCAGGATGTCAAACTGCTTCAGCAGTGCAAACAGGTTAAAAATACATTTTGGAAACTTCATTTACGCTATTAATGCCCTTATGAACTTATTTGTTAACTTATTTTACCTCATGTTTGTTAGACAACTGATGTATTTAACCCACGGCGTGTACATAAGTTATGTAACAAGTATACTTATTGTACGTAACAAACATACTTATTTTTACCAAACCACGATTAGTCAAAATACCTTAAAACTAGCAAAAATAAGTAACTAATTTAAGAGTGGAGATTCTTTCTAAGAAAATATACAGACACTGAATGCAGACAGCATTTAACCAGAAAACAGTTAATTTAATTTTTGGCCTGCTTTGTCACTTAGACAATTACCGGTAATGAGCGACAGCCGGCATGACCTGCCTCCATTGATGTTTGTCATTCTATCTGCCGAAAGTATTGGTCATGGCCAAAATGTTTGATACATTTCTCTAAATCTTGAGTTTATAAAATCTGTGCATTTTGCAAACCCCTGTGTCTGAAGTTAAAATTGGCTCAGGACATTTCTAGTCAATACTCAATGTCTTTAGTTATGACGAAAAAATTTAATAAAAGTCTGTTCCGACTGAGGAATTCTTGTTCTTGGTTGAGTGCATCAATAGCCTCTAAAATTATGAGCTGAATCCAATACATATCAGATCTCCTTTCATCATGGCGTGTCTGAGCCAAGAGTAATTTAACATCAAATCGGACAGGGAATAAAATCACACTTCTTTGCCTTCCTGCATGTTTGACATCCTATTTTTGTGTGGTGTGTGGTGCAACAAACACCGTAATTACACTCATAATTTGATTATATCCAGATTAAACGTGCGCTGCCATTATTGCAGGTGTTATGTTAATACCTTAACAAGGTTATGTTAGTCTTATAGTGTGGAATTGAGTGTACATAACATGATTAACAAACCAAGATTACCTGTCAATCTTTCATATTACTCTGGCATGAACATGAGGTGGACATAATATATGACCAACTGTACATTTTAACGCAATAATGTACTACCCTTGCAACGCATGTTATAGCACTCATAATATTCAGAACAGGTTTCATGTCACAGTGTTAAACATGATCTACAAGATGGGGAGCATTTAAGGATTTCTTTTATTTGAAAACGTATGTGAAAACTATTGTTAATATGGGGCAAATTGTAATTTATTTGACAAACATGCATTTATTTTTTGTGTATGAGAGCAATGATCAAAAAATTACCAAAGCCTTACAACTACATTTTAAATATAATATCAGTTGACTGATATGACCGACTGATATGCCTTGAAACCAGCTGTGAAATTACCATGACAAATTAACAGTGCATTATGTGGTGATGGCATGTAACAATGGAAACAATGCCAATGGAAAGTCAATTTGGATACTTTGTCTTGGTGAACACACAAATTCCTAGGTCCGGGGTCAGGGTGGATGTTTAGATGGGTCAAACATGGGACTTTCACCCAGGAGACCGGATCTTGTCCCATGTGAAACAAAAAGTCAACCTTGACGTATTTCCAATAACGAGGGATATGTAAAAAGTTATTTAACAAATGTAGTTGTTTAAATTCAACCCATGATCTTTTTTTCCTTTTTTACTAATACTAATCAAGTAGTTTTGTACCCTCAAACTAACGAAGTAGTTTTGTTGCCTAAACGTTGTATAGTTTCTGTTTTGGTTGAACGCATTTAAATACAATACATGCCATTGCCACGTAATGCCCTGTTAAAGATTGTGGTTTCATGTAAAAAAAAAAATTAGAATCAAGTTATCCATAGCTCATTCCTTTTTTTACATTTTATTTTTTTCTAAATAGTAACATGACAAAATAAAATTCATAGTGATATATATATACAAATCAGATGTATTTGTCAGACATACAGACAATAACATGAAGCTGCAAGGATAGATGTGATGAGTTGATAAGAGTCAGGGAGTTGTGAGTAGATAGGAATAAATTGGGCGTGTGTGTGTGTGTGTGTGTGTGTGTGTGTGTGTGTGTGTGTGTGTGTGTGTGTGTGCGTGTGAATGTGTGTGTACAAATTTTGATGTTATTATAAGGGAGTGATATGTATCTGTGTTTAGTCATCCTGAAAAAGCTGGTATGCAGTGTGAGGAGTAGTCTGTGGGATGTGTGGCGGATAGACAGAATATAATCTGGCGTCTGAGAAGTGCAGCAACGTGTGAACTGCCACACATAACTGGTTGGTGGAGGCTCATTTTCAGATAAAGGTAGCCCTTGAATACCCCTTTGCCATGGCAGGCTTCTCTTACTGTCTCTTGCGACACTCAGGTACCTGCTCGTCCTTTAGCGTTGGCCTGCTGCGCCGCCAACGTCTCCATCAGCCACTTTCATGATTAGACCTGTGAAGCCGCTGACCAGCTCTCCCCCCCCAAAGGGATTACCGTGGGTCTTGACGCAATCAGGGGTTTCAAGGTGTCAATCGGAAAATAAATCTGCTGTGCTATGACTGTGTCTCCCACCTGTTGCTGTTTAAGTAATGTGTCTTTCTCTAACCCTGCAGCTAAAACTCTTTGCTGTAGATGTCTCGATGTGGCTAAGGTAAGGGTTACTGCAACGTGACAAAGCAGAATATCATCGTCCTCCTCCACTAATGACCATCAACCAAATCATATTGAAACCTTAACCCTGTGATCAAGAACACTCTGAGCCTCGCCTGCCCTATTCAGAAATTGACTGGATGAATATATACGTAAATAAAAAGGAATCCATGTTTAAGCTCTGTTTGTCCCACAGTTGTTAAGATTCTTTCTTTTCCTTTTCCTCATTTGTTTGTGTCCCCCGTTATTTTTCCTCTAAAGGACTTAATAACACCCCTGCATATTAAAATGCTCTGTATAAATAATCTTGACTGGACAGCCCCCTGGCTTAGCCTTTTTTCTTAAGCAGCTGCATTACAGATGGATGCTCGCTGACTAAACACTGAGGAGCAGTTTGCCATCTCTCTCTCGCTGATGCAAATGGCTTTAAAAGTTTCTCGCCGAAACACACCTTGTACATGATTACCTATCTTTTCTGTATTAAAACACACCCGCGTAAACCCATCTGCCAAGTGGGATTGTGTTCAACCAGCGAAACCATTTCATGAGAAAACTCATTTTCAGCCTCTTAATTATTTTTCATTACAGTGGCGCCGTGGAGTAGATTGGAATAGGACAGTAATTGCCCGGCCTGAGCTGTGAAACAATCCTAATGCATCAGGCTAGATGAAGTGTGACAGGGAGACATCTCGCCACTGTCCAGAGCCCATTAGCCTGTTTCCTCCTTTCTGATCGCCTAAAAAACCACCTCGGATCGTGGACGGTGCAAGGTCAACGCGGCGGCCTTTTGAAAGGGGGTGCGAAGTGCCGGCGGCAATCGTAGGAGATGCTGATAACCTTGTCGGCAGCTTTGCAACTGTCCCTAAGCATGTACGATTGTGAGTAGCTGTCACATTGCGGTGCACTTTACCATTCTCGTGGAGCTGCCACTGGAACTAAAAAGGGGTGAGGGCAGCTCCTGCAGGTTTAAGAAGGATGTGTTCAGCACAGCTTGTAGGAGGCTGCTGTTAGGATTATCTTTCTACACCCCCCCCCCACCCACTTCCCCAATCTGTGGTGTGATAGAAAAGCTTTTCCAAATGTACTATCGTGAGCAGTGCTGCCAATCAATACAGCTTTCTCTGCGAGAGGTAAAAAAGGGCTTCATCCCCCCCCTGCCTGTCCAGAAATCTGGGTTTATCCTTACAGCGTTTGACCAGTTTCATGTAGGATAGTAGAAATAAGAATTCTGTAACCTCTTCACATTCTGTTGATAAACTTATTTTCTTATACGTTAAACTTCTGGCCAGATCTTACACGTTGATCTCTTAAGGCCTTTTATACACCAACGGTGTGACGATTAAACCACAAATCGTTTTTTAAGAGTAGGGTTAGGGTTAGGGAGTATAAGATTATAAGGTTTGCCATCTCCAAGTTGTTGTTTTATTGTCCTCACAATAATGGGTGCAACTCATCCTGTTACACACACCTTCATTGAATTGATGCCTCCAGTTGCGGTGCAAAACCTCAGAAAAAATCGGTCTTGTCCTGAAAAAATACTCCATCTCTATTTGCTGCTAAATATTTGCATTCGATGCAGTATAAAAAATGTATGATGTACGAATAAATCGCATGAAAACATGGTGCGTAAAGGCCATTTTAAGGCGAGGCACAACACTTGGCTATAGTCAGCATTTACCTTAAAGGTCACAAAGGTTGTGGCTACATTAATAAGATGGCAAAGCTTATTTCCAGGGTTGTAGTGGGACTGAACTCCAACTTCCTGCCAACCAGGATACTCAGCTAGAGGTATTATTTGTACCTGATCCAACCAGATAGCTCTCTCCACAATGAACAGCAAACAGGTATACCTCTTGGTTTAATGGAATTTCCAGACGGGCGAGTGGAAAAGGGCCTCAGGCTTTGACATAAACTGTGTGGTCCGCGGCTAATTTTTCCCTTGATTCACTGTGCAGCTCCGGCCAGGCTTCACACATGGTTGGACAATGACCATGAGAGTTAAAGGAAAAACATATTGTTCAGCCTCATCCGAGCGCCCAGACAGCAAGGGAGATCCTGCATGTCTTCATCCTTCACCTTAACCCAGATGTATCAAGGTCAGGCTTAGCATTGTAAAAAAAACAAGGACGCTCAGGCTTATCCTCAGGCCGATAGCAGCAGCAGCAGCTCTGCCCGAATACAGCTCCGGCAGTTTCTTGCATCAGACAATTCAATAAAAGCTCAATAAAGATCTGGTGTCCTCTGCTAGTGCAGGCAGAGTCTTTATTATGAGAGTGATGGGAAAGGGGAACGGAGCGCTGAGAGCGCTGTTCAGTGGAGCAGTTTACATGAGGCCGACACGTAACAGAGCGAACTGATGAAACTGATCCGATGGCCTCTGTTTTAGACCTTGTGGCCTCCAAGCAGGCTCGTATTTTCTGTACCCTGATATGTATAACTCTATTCTGGGCATTATTATAAGGACAGATTAAAGGAGGATTTATTATATCCTTTTTACTGAGGGTGAATGTGATCAGTCATGAGGCATCATCGCTGTTCTGATGAATCTGTGACCAACTGCAAAAGCTTCTCCAGTCTTGAAAAAACTTCCTCAGTTAGCAAATTGGAACAGAGAACTAGAAACCATGGTAAAGTAGATTTGGCTCCTACCATTTAGCGTAGATTAAAAGGAGATTAAGCCTACAGCTACCCTCCCATTACAGGTACCAGTAAGCCAATGAAACACCAACGGGTTTCATGACTGCGATCTGCTTACTCTGCGTGATACCTTGTGGGGAAAAAATGACATTTTGATACAACTTCGTATTTAATTGAAAGTGGTTTTAGACAACCAAGCGCATATTATTCCCAAAGACAGTGAGATAATATGTTTGCTTTTGTTTCTTCATTGCTTCGGCACAACCATTAGATACATACCTGAAATCAAATGAGTGATATTCACCAAAAATGGTCACAGCTAGGGCGCTCCTGTTTGATATTATCACAATAGTTGAGATTATTGAGAGGATTGAGAATCTACAAGTATTGCAATTAGATGTTTAGATTTATTCCACGTTTAGTTTACATTTTTAACACTAGACCATGCATGGAAAGTGTTATATCATTCTCAAGTCATCAACATATTAGGCTTTTACAGGAATTATTCCCCAAAAAGAATAAAATAAACACTCTCTCACAACTTAGTGGTATTTTCTTTTTAAATTGCAAGGTACATGGGTAGAATGTTTTATACTTCTGGTTATAATAATCCAGTGAATCTTATTTCCATACATGTGTTTTGAATATTCCCCTTGTTAACACCTTATTTTGAAAAACTGGACATAGTCACATTGCTTACTTTGCCAAATCTGTCGCTATCTCTCCTTGTCAGCTCTGTTTTCTTTAAACATTCATGCTTAATCCACATCTAGCATGTGTGAAACCCAAAGTTTTACAATCCCTTAGTATAAGTGCAATGTTTAACATACTTCCGATTTAAAATGTGAAGGTCCAGGTCATACTGTAAACAATCCACCTTTTTCTACAATCAAATCCAACAATAAAAGCAGTAACTTCTGTCCAACTCCACATGGATTCAACTAAAGCAATCACATCATTGCAGGCATAAAAACATTGACCAGAAATTGTTATGTATACCTAATTCTGTGGCGGCTGTGGCACATGAGGTTGAGCGCTTGTCCCGTAACCACAAGGTTGGTGGTTCAAACCCCTCTACCGGCAACATGCCGAGGTGTCCTTGAGCAAGACACCTAACCCCAAGTTGCTCCCCGGGCGCTTCATTGCAGCCCACTGCTCCTCCGGGATGGGTTAAATGCAGAGAAATAATTTCCCCATTGTGGGACTAATAAAGGATTGATTATTCTTCGGTAAATCGATTTTCTTTCCAACACTCTTAACAGCCCTAACAAATGTTCCCTATATTTTTCCAGATCATCATGCTCTTATGATTTAGATGCATTTCTTATACACAAGTACAAGTGTTTTCTATAACAATTGTGTGCCGCAAATGACTGAATAGTCAGGCAGACAAATGAACGATTTCATTCTTTCCTCCGGCTTTCATCACCCAGAAAGGTTCTGTATTCAATTTTGCAGCTGTACAGCATTTAGAAAAGTGAATAGAAGATTAAAACAAAACTAAAAATGTGCTTTGTTCAAAGTCATTTATGTCCATTAAGATACTTCAGAATAATACGCAGAGGAAATGCATTATCCTCCTGGCACCAAATGGCCCTGTTGTTAGAGAAAAAAAAACTCCTGTTAGGATGGAATGGAGCTATTTTTATCAGCTTCTATCTGGAGTGGAGGGTGGTGGGAGGGTGGAAAAAAACAACTTTTTTCTGTTCAAGAGCTGGGAGTATTGTCTAAGGGACAGCTGATCTGTATGCTTTGGCGCCAAGAGAAGCCACTTACTCCATCATCGCAGAAATCCCTGCAGTAAAGCCTTCCGTTGTACATTTAGTTCAGCCCTGTATCCCACCTGTCAAGACAGAGAGCTAACCATGTCCATCTTACTCCATTTGGCAGAAGAAGAAAAGAAACAGAGAGGAAAAAGCCAGAGAGGTGTGCTTCTCTATCTCCACTTTTCTTTTTTTCTTCATCGTACTGTAATCACAGGGGCGAGCGGGTTGCATATATATAAATCATTTATTGGGGAGCTAATGCATTGCACTTGGAGGAAGAGTGCCCACTTTGGCTGTAATTACTCTGGCAGGAGATACGGTGTGGTTTCACATGAGAAGTCCCGTTCTCTCTTTCTGCCTGACTGTACGCCATGACGAATCCTTTTGGAAGTTTTAGTGAACAGAATGTTTTTTTCATCAGTTGATAGTCACACTTAGTTATTAAAGCACTGCAAAGTATAAACCTTTGTTTTTAGATTCTATTTTTGCTGATAAAATTGCACTATTAAAACAAGCCACACTCCGCTTCCTGTATGGTGTGATGTCACAATCGGAAAGAAATTGGCATAACAAATGATGTTACTTTTCTGATTCCTTTTTCAGCTTGGAAGCAGGTGCTGAGGCCTGTAAATTAAACACTGTTTAATTTACAGGCCTGTGTAAAGTTTTTCTTGGTCGATCGGATCACAAGTGGAGGGTGCTATATTCATATGTCAAAGGCCACCAAGACACATTGTGATTATATAACTCAAACCATCCGGTAAATTAAAAATTGTTTTAAATTAATGCAGTGTCTTACCTTTTTGAGTCTTTTGGAAGATTGATTTAAGACATTTTAATAAAAATGAAGGCCTTTTTTTTAGATGAATAAAATTAATTCAGTGCCTTGCCTAATACTTTTTAAGGTGCTCAAGTCACACTGCTTTGCACCAAACAGCCGTAAGACAAACTAAAGAGACTAAAGGAAGTCAAACATTTGCCAGCTGAAAATATATTTATGTCCTAAGTTGGTGGAGACCAAAACTGAGATATAAGGAGAGTGAATAACTTCTGATTTCAGTTTTTTCAGCTGCCAGGAAAATCCCCCATTTTTACCCCAGTGTTTTAAACATCAATCAAAATAACAGTGTATATGGTGAAAATACTGTTATTCCATTCAATCTTGAATTTATCTTTAGGGCCACTTTGTGCTCTATCCGAAGTTAACGTCACTTCTATGATGGTTGGGTCTTTTGCAGATTTTGACTTGACCGTGTTGATAATGCCATCAGTCGGGACGCTGTAATTGCCATTTGACAGTGATGCTGAGCCGTCGCCGTTAGCTAGCCAGTGGGCACGATCACATGCACTAAAATGCATGAGCTACTGGCCTGCCTCTTTCAACAAAGCAAGGAGAAGCTCAAATAACACACACAGAGGGAGAGTGACTTCATCTCTGCTCATGTGTTACTCCTCTATATCTTGACTGATTGAATGATTGTTTACTCAAATTTATTTACAGGTGAATGTACCTTAAATTCTTATTTAGGATAAGTAAAGCTTCTTTTGTCCAACCCACTGTCGCTGCAGCATTTCATGCAGTTAATGGGACCCATTGTAGGGTTTTTGGTGCAATTTTCTGGATTTCTGGCGCGAAAAATGTTAAACAACTCAGCGATGCCCTGCTGAAGAGTTCACATTGATCACTAAAATGTCTCAACTGTTCCTGCTCATTGCTGTCACGACGACAACTTCCCAGTGTGCCGTGTGAGGGCCCAGAATCCCTAAACTGCTCCGGTGGTTTTTATCATCCTCTCCCCTCTGAATCATATCACCTCGCCAGTACCTTCCTCCTCTACTCAATCCAATATGCTGTTATCTAGATGTAAAAAAAAAACCTCACTACTTCTCTCACATTTTTCTTATCTCTTCCTCGAGCACTTCTCAACAGGAATGTTGTTGGGGTGTTACGGCTCTGACCCTTGTACCCTCAGAGAAATGGCTTGGATAAAGACTAAAGATTGATCTTTATGTCTGTCAAACGCGAGAGCCACTGACTGGATTTTGATGAAACTTGGAGGATTGCTCGTATTATGTTCCTGGAAGAAGTTGCCATTGGGCAAAATGTTACCTGAGACCCCAGCAGGGAGATTGTCTATGTCTTTCTGTGACACTTACTGGCGTATTAGTAAAGATTGTCCGTGTGCGGAAAACCTTTTTTAATGACTTAGATAGATTATGTTCATGAGAGTTGCTAAAGATAATAGGTTTTTATTCTAACATATAGTGGGATAGTTGATAGTAAGTTTCTTTGTTCAGTAAGAAGAGAAATTGGAAATCTCTATCACTAGTTGCATACTTTATGAAGGTCAATAATTGCCAGAAAGCACTAGAATGCACCAAATTGCAGCATTTAAAAAAACATAAAAAATCTTGAGGGGCATGCCCCTTAATAACTTTGTGCATTCAGTGCTTTGTCCATTGACTGTATATAAGAAGTGGACATAGCCACATAGCCACCATGAGGTCACCCATTGGTTCGTGGACTGTTGTTATGAAGCCTCAAGTTTGACAATTTGGCCGTTGCCATCTTAGAATTTGGCTGGCACCATCTTGTTTTTTTTGCATCCAGTGACCAACAGAACCAACAGAAGTGACCATCTAGCACCACTGAGGAGTGACGCCGTGGTGGAGACACCGTCAATCACAAGGTAGCCACGCTTTAAACGGTACCCTGCTTTATGGTCTATTTTACTCTAATTGGGACCATCATTTACAAAAAGAACATCATGCTGAACTGAGGAAGTCTTGAAACTAGCGATTGAGACCATAAACTAATGTTTACAACATTTACTGAGCTAATAAATCAGATGAGAAGTAGGGTCTTTTTCTCATAGACTTCTATACAATTTGAATTATTTTCCTTATTGAGTCCCCATGAGGGGATTCCTCTGTTAAGTTTAAGGCACTTCAGCATTGGCTTCCCTTTTTCAGAACTGGAGGATGCCGCCTGGCAACACCGCCCTTTTTCAGTTTAGAGCAACAGCCGATTGAAAATGTCTGTGCAAGTCCCTGCCATATTCACTACTGATGCAATGAAGACCAGTGAGTGAGTAATGTAAATTCACGATTTGAGATGACAGGGAACAGCGAGCAGAATAATCCCACACCGAGCATTTCATGGATGACCTTTCCAGTCTTCAGCGTGAGCGGCAGTAATGTGAAAGGCAGATGGAAGGGAGAGTGATAGGGGTTCAGGAGCGGGTGAGCGGTGCCCCGTGGCTCCCGCTCCAGCTAAGGTGCTGCCAAACTCCAATGGCCTTGTCACATATCACAAGAGGTGTGCTTAATTTGATAATGATCACATCAATATGTGACAGCGCGTCCCCGTCACTGAAATCCAGAGTGCCCGCCGAATTCTTCAGCCAAGCTTTTGAAAAAGGCATATCGTTTAAGAGACGGCCAGCTAGATGGGAATCGGAATTGGGAGGAGAAGTTAAGCTTCTCCGCTGGACTCTGCACAGAGTGGGAGATAATCTTGATAAATAGCTGGACGTCAATATGAAAATGCCAAGTGTATTCAAGATAAGACGCCATGCAAGCCACATTCAAGGCCTCGGGTTCTGACTTTGTGGTTTATAAATACACTCTTATACTGCTTCTTTCCTCCTCTCTTCTGACAACTCACAATGTCCGAGAAGGTTTTTCTTTCCTACTTTTTTTTTCTTCACCTTAGACCTTGAAAATCTTCCCCTCCGGTGAGTATGAAAAAAAAAGACATGTCCATACAGTGAAATAAGGTTGTCTTGCCTCAGAGACTTTGACAAGGTGACTCATAAAGGGGGTGTTACAGATAGAGAGCAAGACACGCTGAGAGAGTCTGGAAACTCAATCCCCCCTCTCGCTCCGGCGCTGATGGATGTGCCGTGGCGCACCATCCGTCTGCGATGCAACCTCGTAAAGATGTCGTTTACTCAAATCAAAGACAAATAGGACTCTGTTTTACTTACCGGTAGTCCGAAGGTCTCTGCGAGCGCACGGTCTGTCAGGAAACCCAGGAGATAGAGAGATCACGAGTGAAGCGAGAATCGCTCACTGGCCAGGAGTTGGTTTTTTTGAACAGCCGTTAAATGATGCCTTCCTGGGAGTCCCCCTCCCCCCCCAAACACAGACTCTGAAGTCTCTCATTATGTCCTGTAGAGTCTTTTATGATCTCAGGCATGTTTCCCATGATGCCCCATCTGTCTGTACTGCTGTGACAGAGGGCTCTGCCTCCTCTCATTCCTGTCGGACAGCTCCATCACTCACCTCTGCCTGCCGCTATCTCTACATCAAAACAATGCTGTGCCAGATTGAATTAGTATGTCCTTCACCTTGGGTGGAACCCTGTCATTACTTTACCCAGACTGGAGACAAGAAGATATGATTTAGCACATGTTACAGGAAGTGCAACATTGGTATGTCCTCAAAAGCTGCAGGCACTGGGATGTGTGGGGTCTAGTTGTTGTCTTGCTATTCTTTTTCTTTGCTTTCAGAGCTTGGTATGACCACTGAGGGCAAATATAAAATATGTTTCCTCATCATGAGTTGGAAAATTAGCACTGGGCTTTATAGTTGGCCTTCAGTGTTGCATAAAAACTGTATGTTTTGCAAGAGCTGCTTTTGTTATCTCAATCACTGTGTCTGTGTATAGCACTAAACGTTGCACTGACAAAGCATTATAGAGGTGAAGAAGAGTTCACGGGACTTTTGCAATGATCACAATGATTGTCTGGTGAAACAGCCTTGAACATTTTTTGTACAAATGAGTACAGACTTCAAAGAACAGATTATGTTCAGTGGACACAATGTGAAGATTACATTGCTCCACTATGTGAGGATTATGTGGGTGCAATCTTTACTTAAAGCAAGAAATATCTTAGCATGGCATGAAATACTTTGTTTTATTTTAAAGACATGGCATAATAAGGCAGTGGCATTAAAATATATAGAGTATTTGTATCTCCCTTGTGCATTGACACTGGAAAACAGTGGAAATTGCCAATAGTGGACGCTGTTAACGTCACCCAAAGGTTACTGTGGGCCTTTTTGAAGCTCTACCTGGGTTTATCATAGATGTATTAGGTAAAACTGGATACTGAATTCCAATATGGCGCCCCATTCACAACAAGAAAGTGAACGACCAACACCTGCAGGCTTCTGTGCTTCTGGGCCCACAAAGCATGCTCTGACTTCTTTTAGTCAAGCCTGCAGACTTTCTGTTGCATGGATGGTACAAATTAATCTAATGATGCAGCTCTTCTAGACTAGGGGGCAATCTGAAAAATATTAAACGTTTTACAGCCCTTCTTCTTCCTATGATTGTGGCAACTACGCCAAAAAACCCTTTACAGCCTGGAACTGTTCCTGGGGACTTGGCGTTGACTGACTCACTCCATATTTGTCAATGACTGGTGCCATAAAGTCCAAATACACAGGACAGATGAGACCAACAAGTAACAACAACCATGGCTCAGTGTGATTGGTTGAAGCACTTTTCAAAGAGGAAAATATCTTATGAATGTTCGTATTGTTCTGATAATTGTGCTCTATTTTAAGATTTAATCTAAAATGAATCACTAGCATACATTTTGTTTGTTTTACTGATGAGAGAAAATGAGAAAAAGAACGAGATAGTCTGCTAACTCCACCTAAATGCATTTATTTAAATGCATATATTATCTCATTATGTGTATATGTTTTCAATAATGCATGAATAAAACAAAGTTGTGGTTTATCAAACATTTTTCTCTTCGAAATAATTCAAGATAACATAAGATGATGCGGAAATGGCAGTAAAAATTATAAGGAATGTTCATTTACCCACAAATGTACTCTTCTAATGATTTAAAGAGGCCTATTGTGAACTGGGTCGTGATGGTTTGTCATTTATCAAAAAGTGGGTCCCCAGAACAAAAGTTTGGGAAACACTGCTCGAGGGGAGGAAGCCGAAGATGGAGTCAATGTGTGTGCAAAAATAACATGCAAGAGTGAGAATGAGAATGAGAGAGGACGTTTGAATAGACACTATGTTGAATCAGTGCTGAATCATTTATTACTGCTGTCCATAGCCTGGCCTTGCATTGTGCATTCAAAGATCTAAGAGAAGAACTGTTTAGATTCTTGTTGGCTTGAGAGATGAAAAACTCTCCTTTTCTTTGTGCACGGATGTAAATTAGTGTTTCACTTCAACAAAAAACTGTGCATCGGGTCCTAGTGCATAAATGTATGTTACAATGTTAATGCTACTGTGATGACCAAATCAAATAGAATAAACTAACACACTACCTAACAGTCATGCTATCCCTCAGGCCAAGAACCACAAGTATGAGCCAATGGCCTGAAAAGATTTAAGTACCTTACGTACGCAATATAAGTTCAGTTTATTATGTAAGAAACGTAAGTTAAGTATGTTACATGCACGGCCAATGTAAATGATGATAGGTATGTGAAGTATACAGTAAGTCACGTTAGTTACAGGACGTTAGTTAAGTATGATACATAATTTAACTATTGTATGGAACCTAAAATGAGTCTAAGTTGACTATTGGTTTCACAACGGACACAAACAGCGGTCTCCTGGGTGAAAGTCTGTGAATTTCCATCCACCCCGACGTCCCTTTGTTGCTCTTTATAAAGTATCAGCTGACTTTCACCTTTCCTCACACCAAAACTAAGGCCACCTATACAGCCTAATAGTTTGAAGTGTAGGGCTACTGTCCAAGCTGACGAATTGGGCGTGAGAACCTGTTGGCTAGGTTTGTACGGAGCACCTAGCCAAGCTATAGATACAATGCAAAGGGACCGAACCTTGGTATCTGTAATGTTGTGTAAGTGCTTTGCCCCTTTACCACCAATGCACCATGCATATGCATTATGTGATGCTGCATTTGAAAATGTCTAAATTAAAAGTGTGATGTAATTTAAGTATGGGACTGTTATTATAAACAAAGCAGCAAGTGGCATTGTAGCAGGCAACAATGGGACAACGCTGTATGCTTTGATTTGTGCCTTAATTAATATCTCTCTCAAGGATGCAATGTATAAGCCATATTGCATCCTTGAGAGTAATTTGTGTGTTCAGGTATTTGAGATTAGGTCCATTAGAAACGTCTTCAATGTATAACCACAGAGCATTTGGATATTTCTGCTATTTGGTTTATACGACAAGGTGTTTTTTGTCATTATCATGCAAACTGCTGTATCTAACAATTACATATCATTCCTTCACATTTCCTCCGAAAGGAAAACAAAAAAATCTTCTTTGACGACCTTGTCGCCAAACACAAACTGTTTTAAAAGCTTTCGCTGCTGAGCAAAATGGAGCAACGTGTCCTGTGTGATACGGATCGATAATGGGCCCGGGTGAAGCGGGCCTCCTTTATAGCTGCTGAACCTGAGCTAGAAGGGTTAAAGGAACGAGGGAGGGCAAGGGCAGGCGCCGATGCAGACGGAATGCTCCATGAGGAGGAGAAGCAGGGTATGGAACCGGGATTAAGGAAGCCCAAGCATGGGTCGAAGAAAGCGGTAGACAGTCAGTGGTTTTTGGAGGTTCTGGGAGGACACAAGATGAAAAATACGGCAGTAAAAAAAAAAGACAGGTAATGTCAGAGGAAATAGTTGGATCTGATTTAAAACGGAGGAGAGGAAATAGGGCGCTGACAGAAGGAAACACAATTTTGCTGGGTTTGTTGTGTAAAATAGGCAAGACCTCTCACACAGTACTTAAAAGAGGAAGTGAGACTTCCTTTGCCGGTGTATTAAGAGAGCTCTAAAGTCAAACTTTAACAAAATGAACATATGGAAAAATTATAAAAACTAGAGGTGAGTAAAGTGTGGCAAGTTGTTTGACAGAATACGTGCTCTTCGTAAAACTTGTGCAAAAAAACAACTGTGAAACCATCGAACCGAGAGCGGCTGTGATCTATGGATAAAAATACCGCACCCAATCTGGCTTCCATGTGTTTTAAAAGCCCCGCTGAGGTCAGTTTACAAGCACTTAAATGGGTTTTCATATGGTCAACCGTGATGGAGAGCCAGGCCCGTGACATTTCGGGTCACTTGTGGGTGTTTCGGCAGGAAGAAACCAAGAAAATCGTGCGGCCGTGACCGGTAAATGGAAAAGCTGAATCAGTGCTTGGGGAAAGAGAGTGAAGGATTGGGGGGGGTATTTGGCCTGCAGCTGATGTTCATGTTATGCTGTTTGTGTGCTTCTCCAGAAAAGACAATGGACATTACCGGAGGCAACGCTTGCCTATAAATAAGGCAGGAAGCACGGAAGGTAGTATTGGCGATGGGAAAAAAGCAGCGTAGGAGTCCATTAGTCTTATAAAAAATGAAGGCAGCCGTTAGTGGTCAGGCTGAGAAAACAACAACAAGGAGTTGGAACAATCACAGAGTGTTGTACTGCAGACAATGCACGCAAAGTCAGTGACCTGGACTAAATCTGCCAAAACTTCTTCGGCTCTTTTCTTAGGAGTTCTTAATGGAAAAATAAAGATGTTTGTTGCCATACTCCGAAATGTATGCATTCTCTTTATTTGAAAGGCTCACAAGTGGGAGACGCATTTCTAAAAGAGTGTTTTATTTTCCCCGGGCAAAGTTATGCTCGGCACAAAGGTTACATCGCAAATTCGCTCATTGCATATGGAGGACCGCGGCGAAGGGGGGAGCGACTTTAGCTTTGCAATTTAGCTATCATTATCATCAATCATCCAGATGCTCCAAATTGCCAAATGAGACCTTTCGCAGTGTGATCAGTGCTATTTGTCAAGGGACATGGAGGGTATGAATACGGTGGCTGATGAGCGTTTGGTCACATCCAGCTCAAAGGAAGGCTGAGTGGAGCTCTGAATGATATAAAGAAGGCCAATTGAAGTTGCGCAAAATCTCAGCGCAAGCAACTCTTAACCAAACAAACAGTTCCCTGCAAAATATTTTACTGATAGCTGCGGATTAAACGAGAAGAGCCTCTCAGCTCAAACCGGGAACTGTGGTTTCTAAGTGGACTTTGTGGTGGTTGAAAGCACTAGAAAACAGCAAGTGATGTACTATTCTGGATGGAATTAAGGCTGCCTGTAATGTACTGACATACTAAAGCATTTAAAAGTTAGTTTGAGGGTGCATCTTTTTACTACAAAATGATTTTTAGGGTTTCCCTAGACAGTGTCCTCTTGCTGAGCTGTGGCGTAGGGATACTTCCTTGTGTTTGCATGTAAATGCTGGGACTTAACACCGTTGTGAAGATTACACTGAAGACTAGGAGACTAGACTGAAGACTAGATGAAGACGTTATTTAATTTAAGGGCTTTGTGCTGCAGTGCATCATGAAATAGCAAAACTTGACTGTTAAAATTGTTGCATCAAACGTATTCATGCATACCAATGCAGATTTAAAGGAATAGTTGAGACATTTTGTAGAATATGCTACAGCCATCTGCAGCTATCTTAGTTTAGCATAAAGGCCCAAAAGAGGTAGAAATAATACTCAAAATATGCCTACAAACAATTCGTAAACTCAAAAATTAACTTGTTGAATCGTATTTGTTTAATCCATACAAAATACTACATTAAGAAATGACAAATCTGAGTCTGACCCGAATGATTCGTAACTTTGAAGTTGCAATGGTAATCAACATCCAAATCAGTATTGAAATGCATTGTTGTGTTTTTTTTTTATTACATCGTATATACATCAACCCTAAAACATCTCAAATACTCCATGAAATAAAAAATATGAATAAACAAAATAAAATTGACAGTGAGAAAAAAAACAACCTGCTTGACTTTGAGTGGTACTCATCACTGAACGAAAACAAGACAGAAGGCTCAGTGCCAACGAGACGCTGTGCCTGACACAACCTGCCACGAGAGAGAAAAAACTGTGTCTAGCAGCTGTACATCTGACTGAGATCTGTTTGTCTCTGAAGTTTCGAAAGCCTCAAAAATGGTTTCCCGGACAGCCCTAGACAAATCAATATTTAGAAAAACAATGTCGGGCTATTTCTTGACTGGGAGCTTGCTGCCAACCAGTGTTTTGTGTCAACTAGCAGAGAGTCAAGGAAGTCAATGCTCACAGCCAAGAAATATGTGTTGTGAATCTGATTGTAAGCTCAAAAAAGAGAAATTCAAGCAAAATACTAGATGCTGTACTTGTGCAGATCCAAATTCCACCATGTGTTATGTTGTATTTTAAATTAAAAGCATTTTTTTTCAACAATTGCATTAAAAAACGGCTTAACTTTAAATGCAGAAGGTTTCATGGATTTCTGTCAATTTTGTCTCCTATCTCGTACTGTGTGGTTGCATGTCACAGCCAGCATGAAAACGAGGATTCATTACAGAAACAAATTATTCTCTTGATATATGCACATGGCATATGATGGGCACTGGAAGTCTGGGCCCTGAACGAGCCTAGACTATTTAAATGTAATGATATCACACGCACACATTGTGTTGACAAGTGGCAACTCTCACTGGACTTAGCGACTTCTCAGACCCTTTTAGCGACTTACTGCTCAGAGTAGACTCTCTCTTCTGGCAGTAGTGTCTTTCCCTCTCCTCTCCTTGATCACAGTGTGCACGCAGGAGTGAGTTGAGCTATGTTAAGGCGCAATCGGGAATTAGTGTTGCCAGGTCAGTTTGCCTGGTCTTCACCCTGACTGTTTTGTGTGTAGCCCATGAAAATAAATTTAAATGTAAGCCAATGTGAAGCATAAACATGAGCAGCCTGCCAAAATGCATTTAGGTCCCGAAACCATCTGTGTGGGTCTGGTGATCAGCCCTGAGTGACACTAAATTTCCCAGGGGAAGACTCCCCTGCCGAGGTCCGGGGCTAAGCCCCGATGTTTATGTCATGTTGACCAGCATCACTGCTGGTCCCAAACCATGTTCACATCTTGGCAGGAAATAACTGCATTTCCACTGAGTTTGCTGAATAAAGTAAGTTACCGTCAATTACCTCATCCAGGCTGTGTCCAGAACAGCGAAAATTCTGTCTACCTGTCCAGGAAATGGAATACGGCCTTTGAACGACACGCCTGTGCTATATAGGTTGTTGATTGTATAATGTGCTGACATCGCCTTTTTGGTTTGCAATGAGCCCGCTCACGGAAATCAAACCGAAATCATAGGAGTATTATATTAACAAAGACTTGAAAAAAGACTTGAAAAAAAGACTAAAACTGAAGTATAACCATATAGAACGATTCAATACTTAGATTCCTCCTTTACAAGCAGCCAACAGTTAGAGACACAAGGGAGAGAGCACTGGACATCTGGACAACTGAGGGTTTTCCTGGCAGGACAGGTGACTGTGGGAGGGCGGGAGCCTAACCAGACACTGACTGGCCAGGTCTGTGGGGAGAAAGGTAACTAGCTAATTAGTGCCTAACAATGGAGCTAACAATACATAATACCTGTTAAATATGTAATTAGAGCACAAGTGACAGCAGTGCTGCAATAATATTGCAATTAATAGTGTGTATGAATGATCAAATGAAATGTGTAATAACACTGGGATGCTTATTCTCTGTGATATCTGTGTTAAAAATGCCATATGTCCGTGTGTATGTAGAGCAAAGTCAATATCTGTCTGTCTTCGCTTACTCAGCTCGTTCTTATGAAATGTGACTCAAGTAGCAGCAAAGGGTGGGGCTTAGCCAAGGTTCAATTAGGATCCTTTATCGTGGTGGACAGACAAATTCCAAGGTTCGACACGTTTTAATTAAAAGTCGTTTTGGCGAGAAGGTTGGGGTGGTTGGACAGATGGATGGATAGGTCAAAAAACAGATTTTAATCCGTTAAACTGATATCCCATGTGAAACCAATCAATTAATATTGCCTTTTCTTTATTATGTTGGCTATGTTATAAATTACATGACTAACGTGCTTATATGAACCCAAACTGTGGTCTTTTCTTTTCCCAAAAGGAAGTGATTTTGTTGCCTAAACTGAAATTGTTCACATGGTGGCAGGATGCATTATGAGATGCGCTGCTAAGAGGTCATGGTCATTTAATGTAATGAAGAAATCTCTATGTAGCATGGTTTCAAATGTGAGTATCTTCTAAACTTCCTCAGACAGTAGGGTGTTCATATCTCAATATGCTCAATCGAAATGTAAGAGTTGTGGATGAAAATGCTCTTTAATTCTCATCTCCATTTGCTGAAAATCTGTTAAAAATGTATGCTACATTTGATTGAAACACATTCATATTGTCGTTAAACAACAAATAATATATATGTTACTATGAATTGACGTATATTTGTATTTAACAGTAACATATTATAACCCTGCAGTCATGCTTTCTATTTGTTGTGGTTACCCATAATCTCTTTGCTCTGTGCTGCTTATGATTCCCTGTACCCTAAAGCACTAATGCCATAATACATAATGCCGACATTATATTTTACAATATCCCATTGTTTTGGAAATGTGAGGTTGTGGATTAAGAAAAACTTGATAAAACCACACAATCAGAACTGTACTAACTGTACTACTACTTCACGCTCACATCACTGCTGTAGATGTGGTGAAGTAGCCGTACAATGTCATGCAAGCAACAGGCTTGTAATGTAATGTCTCTATCATCCGTACAGAGTTAGCCGCTGGCACGTTTACAGTATAAGGCCACTGCATATATTAAGTGTGTATTCCGCGCATGCTAAACATCCCCCAGCAGGTGTTCCATTCTATGCACCTGCCGATTCATTATAATTCATGACAATGAGGGGGTAAAAAACCCCAACAGGATTCCGTTGGAGAACCGGAGCAGCTTGTCAGTGTTTGCTAATAGAGACAAGAGGTTTATAAAGAAATGCGGACTTGTACTGCAAACGATACCACGTTCAGTTATCGCAGGACAAATTGAATGCGGGCTTCCCAGGCTCAATCTGCTTACTTAGTGTTCGCTTTTGTGTAACTTGGCAGAATCCGAGACGATTGCACAATTTGTGTGGTTGCAGCGAAAAAGCAAGCAGGCTGTTTTTTAGTTTTTTTTCCACACAGGAACCAAGTGGACTAAATGGATACAGGCAGTGCTGATATCATGCGAACAGTCAAGTTCAATTTCTGTACAACTTCTCAAAACGCTTTTTCTTTATTTCTATTTTTGGGGCCCGCCACACGAACATCCAGATGCAAAACATGACTAATTATTGTTTATTTGTGGAGCTAAAGGAAGTGGTTAATTATGCTGTCAGCTTCTTCCTACAGAAAAAAAATAAAAAATGATGAACTGCGTCTGTGTCTTGATGTAGTGCTGAGAAATAAAACCCCAGTTAATCATACAGCAAGTGGCCTGTTCACAATCTGTCTGCCCACGGACTCACATTTGCTTGCTTCATAAAAAACTAATGTGGTTATTTAGTTTAACCCTCTAAAGCCTACATTGACGAAGAAACGCCTGGGAGGAGTTTATTTTTTCAGTCAGTATCAAGTGTTTCACATCATGTAACCTGCCCTTTCTTTCTGGGTCTAAAACATGTTGAAAACACCAGCCATGCCACTTTCATCCTTTTAACCAAGGTGCTTTGGTAGGTTGCACTTCCGTTACTTAGCAAACAACACCAAAACATGGGCCATGCAATGGCGATGATGATGAAGTTGCAGAAATTTAGCAGTAAGCCTCACTAAATTAGACACAGTCAAAACAAAGATAAATAATAATAATAATAATAATACATTTTATTTTTATAGGGCTTTAAAAGGTGTTTAAAGGGACTTTACATGATAAACACAGAAACAATAAAAGAAATAACAATATCAACAATAGATTTCCAGCACTGTTAATCACTCACAGTAGCTTTCCTGCTCCATTTGTCCGTGTCACTTTGGCTGACATTTCATCTGATGTACTGATTTATGTCGATATTGTCTTGTTAACTTGTCACAATAGGTTTTTATACGCAATAAATGTCACAATCAAATCAATCTTAACATTGCTTGAGACTGGCACCAGCGAGGCTTTTCTCTCAGCACATAAAAACAATGTTGATGCATTTAATTAGTTATACAGACATGTTTATGTTGCTGTGATCTAAGAGGTACCTCTTACACAGCAGTAGAGGCTCCAGTCAACAGTCCAGTATATGAGTGTGATCTTATTGGAACTTACAAGGTTACAAGTTTACAAGGTTATTTTTATTGTCATTTTAAAACATCGTTACACAATGAAATGCAACACAAAAACACAAAAAAACATTATTATAAGTGGAGGGTGGAAGATGAATTAAGGAGTCTCCTGTTTCTTTTGCTAGAAGGCAGCAGGGTGAACATGCTGTGGCTGGGGTGGGTATTGTCTTTTAATATCTTTTTTACATCTTCGCAGGCACCTCTTGTCATCGATATCACTGATTCTCTGTAGATGGGTACCAGCAATGTTCTTGGTTGTAGATAGACCCATCCTGTCCTTGGCCGTGCTCATCCTGTGACAGTTTGTAGTGTTTCCTGTCAGGATGCTTTCTATTGCTTCTCTATAAAAGCTAACAAGAACTTGGCACAGGAATTTGGCCTTCTCAAGTATGAAATACAGCCGTGATGATGACAATGTCAGGTTGTTTGTGATGCTGATTTCCAGGAACTTAAAACTGTCCACTAGCTCCACCTCAGCTCCATTGATGCAGATAGGGCTGTGTATTTCCCCCCTCTTCTTTTCTACTCTGTTTTGCCTTGGTTTTACTGACATTGAGCAGTATGTTTTTCTTTGAGCAACACTCTGCGAGATGTTGTTTTCCCCTCTATATGAAGTTTCATCGTTGTTTGAGATCCTGCCAAAGACGATAGTGTCATCTGCAAACTTCCCAATTATTATCAGCATTTGTCATTGTTTTTCCTTTCAGTAAAATAATGTAAAGCTCCTGGACCATGCGACTGCTTTGCCTCATACAGACAGACCAATGAAGCAGTCTGAAAACCCCACATGACTCAACAGCACGGAAATACACAAGCCTAGTTTCTGCTAAACAGTTCCTTATCTCCAAAGAAACACCTTATTCTGCTCTTTTGTTTTGCTTTTTTTTCCCAACACGCTCACCCGGTGCACAGAGGAATGTTTGGGCTTTTGCAACAGAAACTAATAATCTATCTCTTGGAAACACAAACATCATCTTGATACATCCCCCATTCCGCAGAAACCATTGTTCACGGTGCCCTTTTGTGGACCTTGAATTTTTGGCCGAAAGTCAAGTCCTGCTGTGTGTGACCAGCATAATCCCGTAGGACTGCTTTGCTTATTCATTCTATTTCTAACAGGTAAGCGTCTAACACCTCCTGCCTGGCTGTAATTAATATCATAGCAGTTAAAGGTGGTTCAGTTATAGATTGTCTTCATTTTCTTCACTACGTAGCTTTCGGCTTTGCCTCCTCTGTGCTTTCCCCAGCTTCATCTTCCCCATCCAATCTGACAGTATTGGTAATGTGCATTATAAGGCTTTGGCACAGGTTGCTGTTTAGTATACAGGAGCCATAGTGAGGACCTGATACTTCTTAATGCCTCTGCTATTAAGAACCAAATCACATTGCAAACACTTCATTAAACAGCCTGAGGCACTGTCATTGTTTAATGACATATCGATGAGTGTGTTCAGTGGACAACAGCCACGAAGGTGCACTCTCTCGCTTTTTTTTTTAATTTTTTACCTCTGTGCTCCCTGGGGGTGTCATCTGTCACTCCATCTCCTGCTAATCGATGTCTCTTGAGAATGCTGCGGCAGCCCCACTGGTGACAAGGTGCATTAAATATGTAGCACTAGTTATCTCTGCTGGGCTATTCATTAATTTTGCATGGTTTGGAGAATTGAAGCGTGCGATTCCACGGCGCTTATTGTCCTCTGTGAACAGGGAACTGTAGTTTGGTCATCAGATATATATTGTGACACAAAGAACTTCAAGCTCCACCGTTCATAGAGAGAGTGGATTGAATGAACATGTGGAAAAGTGAAAGATGTGGGCATAGTGACAAATCCACCTCAAATTATCACTTGACACTTCAGGTCACCTAAACTCTTTGTAGATTATCCTTGATTATTTCACATTCCTGGTTTTAACACTAGGACTGCCAAGACAGTCTGGCAGACCATTTTGGTTATTATAATCAAATAACTTGTTTAAATAAAAACTACAAGCATTTTAGCCCAAGACTTTCCCTAAATGTGTGTTTTCGATGTCTGAATCTTAGGAGGTAATCAAATAAAAGATTTCTGAGCATTTATTACTCTGTCCACCCTCACCGACATATAGACCTCTTTAGCGTTGAATCAATCCACTCCTCAGTACCTAAAGATTACTGGGTTTTTCAGATTGGCAGCTAAAGCCAACAAATAAATCAGCCAACTTGAATCATCTAACGAGCATAACCCTGGTGTTTCAGGCATACAAAGACAGCCGTTTCTCAATGTTGTCAAAGTCTTAAACTGTTTTCTACTCAACAATACATTTGCACAGTGTGTGTTTTTAAGTTTTCCCCTTTTTTTGACATTTCTTACATAAATGATCAGTGGGTGTCCAGGAACACCTGTGTAGTCTCATATGCACATGTTTTCTGTTCTTTCTCACCATGAGGTAGCAACATTTCTTCCCATATGGTCAGGTGTGCTGATTCACAGATGATGTTGATGAAATGACACCGACCAGAAGCTGAGTGAAGTTCAAATTAAGTAAAGTAAAACAATTAAATATTATCATTCTCTTTGATTCTTCATAAAATAATAGAAGTCTTTATACACTATGCCGTTAAACATGAGTAATCAATGAATGTCAGCAATCAGTATATTAATAAGTTGTGTCATATACAGGCTAGCTTTTTCTCCTTAAAAAAAAAGAAACTGAAATAGGTTTTTTTCTCAACCTTGCAGTCCTTTAACCAGAAGGTTGCCGGTTCTATTCCTGTACATATGTGAGGATTGTAATACAGTTGAAGAATAAGTGTTCTTTTTTGCTGACTACTTTTTTCTTGTTGTTCAGTGTAGAAAGCTTGGTTTGTGTTGCATGTTATAAACACATGATAAAAATACAAATACAAAAATCTAACCAGTCTCCATGACGATTATAAAAGAAACATAGCCAGCTGATCCCAGAGCTGTGCAGGAGATCTAATCTAATACTTAGTTCTGTTTTTCTTCGTTTAGCTCTCTTAGTCCCTCAGGCTGTATATTAGAGTATAGAACTGAACAATTATTTGTTGAAAAGATCACAAGAAGCAGCTACACACTCACACTTCCTGCAATTCTGGAGTACACAGAGGAAGAAAAGAAGAACAGAGGATGAGTTGTAAATTGTACATGAAAGTCAATCCAGAGATCAACAGATGGATATAGAGGGCAGGAGCAGAAGCCAGACGTTGTTCCGGACTAGCAGCGGTGAGGTCTGGTCTTCACGAAGCAGCCACATCCAAAAGTCTACAGTAGAACAACCACTGGAAGTACATTCGAGTTTGTTTCAATGAGGACATTTTAATGTCACAATGGAAGACTCCCTTCCGAGTTCATTCCAATGGCTTCTTCGACCAGCTGTTTCGTGATGTCCTGAGACGGATATAAAGAGACATTTTCCAATAGCTTCAAGCGTACAACGCACACTGACACAGAACACATGCTCTACTTAGCTTCAGTACCATAGCAACAAGTGAAGTCAGGGCTGAGACATCAGATCAAATTACTCACCACTGGACAACTCTCCACATCGACTTTAGAGATGTGTTTGATTCCCTACAGGACAGAATCACCAGTACTTTGGTTTGTGCTGATAGTGATGTTTGTATGTGTGATGTGAGAATACCCGCCTAATATTGAATGGTAAGTTATCCGTCCTTATGTTGCCAGCACAAACTAACCCGAAGCCTCCTTTTTCCGAGCTTTCGAGCTGCAGGTACTTGGACTCAATTTTGGCTACAAACACATACACACAGACACAGATTTGTGTTTTACTGTATTTTACACTAAAGTTCGACGCTATGGTTCAAATCAGAGGTTGTTAACCTGGGGGTTAGTAAAATCTTCTTCTACTGTTCTAAAACTGATACAGTTCTCTCCAAATCCAAGAGTTGGAGGGCAAAGGTCAATACCATCCTCATGTCTGTACAGTAAATATGAGGCTACCACCAGTAGAAGGTTAGCTTAGCTTAAGACCCGAAGCACGGGGAAATAGCTGTCATGGCGCTGTCCAAAGGTAACTCTAAATCTAAAGCCTGCTAACGAACACTTTATATCTTGTTTGTATCAATCCATACAAAAAATGAGAAATACACTCTGGAGACACTGTGGTTGGCTCAGCAGTGTTGGGTACAGTGTTTCCAACTGTTGAAGAAAAGTTTCTTTCAGGTCCAATTCTGTGGCTGGTTCAGATGAGTTTTATTCACAGTGCAGTGAATACAGAAGTTCACAACAAAGCTGTAGAAGTATCTCTGACCAGAGTGAGTTCTGGCCATGATTATATACAGGGTTATAGGAAATAACAATTAAACAAAAAGTGTGGGTTGGGCTAAGCTTCTCAGGAAGGACATGGGACCTTGCTACTATCAGCATCCAAGATGTATATTTGTTGTCAGTCAATGGGGCAAGTTGGGTCTGAGAACCCAATTCGCCATTCTGTAGTAGTGGATCTGCACAGGGGTTACTGTTACAGACAGAACCGGCAGGAATACACAAAGGCAATATAAAGATATTACAGTTAATAAAATAAAAAGATATAAAATGTTCTTCTAAATTCCCCTCTTCTTCTTACTTTGGTGTCTATCTTTCAGAGCTTGTCTCACTTTTCAGTTTATGACACTACATGTTTATGACACCAAATGTACTTGGCACTACATGCCAAGTACATTTGGCTGATAATACTATTGTTCTTTTACTTCAGTCAAATTTTGAGCCAACAAAATATCCACGACTGTACCCATCGTTTCTGCAAGCATGATACAAGCCTGATCCAAAACATATTCAGAAACGTCCACATTCTACGTGTCCTGCAGGTTGCATCAACATACAAAGCCACCATTTTTTTTCTTGCCTGTTGAGCAATACTAGTTTGGCTAAAGTTGCCAGTAGTGTTTAGTTAGCAGAGATATTAGTGAAATGTCAAGTAGCAACCTTTTTTCCCCCCCACGAAGTGGAGGTTTAACGCAACCAAAAAACAAATATATATGAACCATATATTACCCCACAAAATAATGAGTGCCTTTGTTCCTTATATTACTTTACACATATATTCCTTGACATGAAATTTTGTCAGTTTTTTCAGTTTGTGCTGGCTCCTTGTTCACACGTATAGTTTTACTCTAGCTTAAGACCTTCCAATGAAGAGTAGCTTCACCACTTTTAGCTTTAAAGAAGCTTTCCCAAACCTTAATATTGAACCCATAGTGTATCTTAAACTTTTCTTCTCAGCATTGAAGATTATGTTGTCGATGTGCCATGGTATTCTTGGACCAAGATGTGGGGTGAAATGGTCACGAAAAACGGAAAGCTTTGTGGAATTTCACGTTTCCCACAAACCAGAAACAGCCTCAGGCGGACGAAGTAGGTGTACCGGCACATCACTAGCTCTATTGTTCCTTTCACCATCCGTCAAGTTTATGCTAGCACAGACATGCAGGACAGACCATCCAGGGGAAAGGATGTTTTGTTGTCACTACCTTCACTGTAGCTGCCTGTCTCTCTCTGAAAGGCTGTATCATTTAACATGCTCGGGCTGAGACTTCAAAACAACACTAATGGCCTCTCTGAGATCTGGAGAAACTTCCAATGGGGGAGTATCTGTTACACCCATCGGCCTCAGCCCCGGCCCTCAGAGGCGTCACACTTCACGTTATTTTGATGCTGCATAAATCAATGTTGGCTGGCTATGACAGAGGTGACCTCATGGCGGTCAAGAGGGTCACGCACTGGCTTTTGAAGACAGGCTTGGGCAAGATGTCATAGAATTCCTTCCCTTTCACCTCACGCTATGACACTGGATGAACTTCCTGTTAGAGGGGTCATGATTTTCTTTTTCTTCTTAGATATACATAACAGCGATACACGCCAGAAAATCTGAATATTATGTTTGAAAACTGATCAGCTCTGTTTTTATGCTTTTTAATGTTATTCTATGTGGTTGAACTAATTTAAATGATGACGAGTCAGATTGTGTTTTATGGTACGATGCTTGAAAAGAGGCCTCTTGAAAATGACATTGCTTGTATCCATCTGCGCCTGTATTTAGCCGCTAATTTGGATATGGAGCTGTCACCTGTGCTTGGCCAGACCCCAGAACAGCCTCAGCTCTCCTGCCGGTGCCCTGGTCAAACATAATGTGGGGGTAGATCATTAACACCCCCAACATCCATCAGGCCCTCTGCCTGAATGGCTGTTCATATAAAAGGTCCAGGCGCTGCCTCTACTGCCTCCTGACAGAAAGCTACAAAGCTGTCCTCATTAAATAGTGTGCAGGTAACATGGTGGAGGTAAATAACAGTTGAAGCATGTTTTCTTGTTGGAATTATAAAATCCGAGATTGTGTACTACACCCGCGGAGTACAACAAATGAAGTCAAAGTGTTGCCGCAGCAGTGTCAGATGTCTTGATAGGAAGCAGGGGCAAAGTTAAAAAAACAAGGAGGGTGATGGCAGGCAGGTCTGTTTGGGTAATGTGAACAAGGCCCCATACCTTGACGTGGAAAAAAATGTTGTATTTTCGGTACAAAATCATGGAGGGTTTTAAGGGCAAAAACGAAATGTATAACTAATAATATAATGAAATGGTTAAATAAATTATTAAAAATATTTTTTAATGCAAAGGATACATTAAGGTATATTTAAATGAATAAAGTTGATCATAAATAGATTAAGACATTTTTGAAATAAATATATAGACAAATAAAATATTCATATATTTCATGTTTTATCTAATTTGGGATTTATTGATTCATGGTTACAATAAATTGATTAAATTGAATCACATAATTATTTATTCATTTATTTATTTAGGTATTAAATTATATCATTGTTATGTAATGGTATATTTAGTTTCGGTTCTTAAAACCCTCTACCTTTATGGGAAATCTAATTACTAAGTCTTCCAAATTAAACAATAAAATACATCAGTTATTCATGCCCTTTAGAACGACACATATAATCGTTTTCTGATCTGATGCGAGTATTAGCAAGATAACATCATTTGTCTGTGCCTTTAAAACTGTTTTCACTATGTACCACAAAAGGCTCACAATAAGCAAATTTTTACCCCCCAAAGATTACGACAGGTGAATTCACAAATTTTACTCGACATCTCTTTTTGTTTGAAAGAGTGCTTCTGAAATCAGCCATAGTATTTAAGAAGAATCTTTATTACGCATAACTTTCGTGGCATGTGGTTAAATGGCACAGTCCTACTGTTTGATGGTTTTCTAATTAATTACACTCCATTAATGTGTCCCCTTCATAATGGGGGAGTGGGGTTAAGTTAAGTTATCTTTGCATATTTCTTAGCAGTAGTGATTTTTCCACCATAATTGCAGCCGGTTTTCGGCTCAGTGTTTTAACTGTGGCATAAATAACGAGAGACCTGCAATGCAATCTGGGGGAGCATGATGGATTTCATATTGCTGTTCCCCCCCAGCTTCTGATCACAGTAGTTTAACTAGAGGGACACTTTCTCTATTGTATTGCTTGCCCTGGTGGATGCATATTGCAGGGATCTTGCTATTGTTTTTAGAGGTTTTGGCAGCCACACTGATGGAGACAACACTGCCAACTACCGTATTGGCAAAGCCCTTTAGTAAGGTGACCTTCATGTCTCTTACTTTTTTTTTTTCACCTGGCCTGGGATCAGCACCTTATGTGGTCTTGGCTAACAGGGGCCTTCCCAATGAAGCATTCAGACAAGTCGGTAACCACCATCAGGTTGTGGGAAACCCAACAGCGGAGGGTTTACAATAGAAGACTGCAGGTCTGTCCTAATGTTGCTGACATTGTCCCATTCAATCTTTTTAAATCATGAAGTATTGTGTGAAATTAATATATTTGGACATTAAGTTTCCAACTGAGTGACACCAGGGTTAAGAAGAGAAGAAACACCAAAACTTTCATACTAGTGAAATGTGTTTTGTTGAGTGAGCATTTCTATAGAAGCCAAGTATCAATGCTAAATTATGTTTTTGACGTATGACTATAGTCAATGGCACTCTCTGTAATCCAACCTTATATCTAGTGTTACTAGTCTTTTCAATTAATTTTGTTTACGTAAAGGGAACGGAAATTGTTTGATTAAAGTTAGGTAAAGATTATGGTTATGTTTAATACTGGGATAAGAAAGAGTGCAAATCTAAGGAACCCAATTTGACTGTTAATCTCAAAGTCGAATTGTAGTATTGGGCGAAAAAATGTCATGAAAGAAAGGATCATTCCATTTTGGCTAAATGGGGGGGGCTGAAAGTCTTGTACATAAAAATTAGAAAAACTACTTCTACCATTTCATTACTAAGGATAGCTCAGCAAACAACGCTGTTCTGAGACAACAGCTAAACGATTGTCACATGTATCTTTGACGCCCCTGCAAATTGCAGATTTTGGAGTCTTTGGTTAGACGCCCTGACTTTAACCCTCGCCTCTAAGCAGCCTCACAGCAACGATTTGTAAGTTTGACACCAAATCCTGACATTTGCCAGACTCCGAGAGCAATAATTGCCTCTAGTGCTGCCTTTTTCACTGGCATGCAACTGTCAGTCAGGAAGTAATCCATCATAAAGCAGGCAGAGATACCAGCTTTTGCACTAGTACAGACCTCAATAGATACAAATGTTATGACAATATAATGACACGCAAGTACTGCTGTATTACAAGGGGCTTTCCTCATTATTTTAAGACTGTAATGGAGTACATTTTCACCTGACCAGACTGTTTTTGCAGGTCATGTTTATTCAGCCCAAACATAGGGTGACCATATTTTGATTTCCAAAAAGAGGACACTCAGCCCGGCCACGAGATAGCCTACTTAAATGATACTCGCAGTTTACCCAAAGATTCCCTATAATTTTAATATATATATGTATGGATAGAATATTTTGTTATATTACAAAATAATATCTCTCAAAGACAGAAATTCAGATAGGCTTCATAGAGGTTATTGAACTTTCTTTATTATGCCTCAATTGTAAAAAAAAAAATATATATATATATATATAAATGTAAAATAAATGTAAAATCTCTGGAATAAAATAATGATAGAAATAATGTCTCTTCTGTGTTAGAAAAATGAACTAGTAAAATAATAGCTCTCTTTCAAATCTTAGTGGACAAATAAATAAATAAATAATATGAAATAATGTTCTAAATGATACCTCTTCTGTATTAGAAAATCCAACTTTAACAATATATTTCTCACTAAATGTTCAGTGTAATGTAAAATAATAAAAAGAATGTGCATTTGCGCTTTGGCATCTTGAACCCTTCAGCTGCACCGCCGGTGTCTGCTGCTTTTCTTCTGTTTTGGAAATCCGCCCACAGTAAGGTGACCAGATTTCTGAAATGAAAATCTGGGACATTTTCAATGCGGCGGTGAAAAATCATTAAATATTATCATTATGAAATAAAAAATGGTAGTAGTAAGTACTTTTTCATGTATTTTAACCAGCTTTTATTACACAAAAGGACCTGGTTAATAAATCAAAATATCAGCACCCACAAATATCATGTATCAGTAGCGCACAGCAGTGTCAAAAACACAAATGTAGAATACTTTAGAAAAAACATCTCTCTTCCAAAGTTAAGTGCCATGTGCAAAGACAGCTGCCAGACCAGTAGCTAGTAAATATCATTCAAGATGTAATTAATAATAATTACCAAGTCATAACATATGAGTATATTAATATTATACATGACTCAGGGCATCAGCTAATCAGATGGTCTGCATTTATAACTACTACAGTCATTAGTTACCCACACAGCCCGACACAAAATACAGAAGTTAGCCTAACACACACAACTATCAACCATTGATTATTATTATTTTTAACAGAGTCTCATGTTCCTATGCCTACAGGAAAATCACATGTTACCAAAGCAGTCTTCCACCTCCCCTCTTCCAAAACAGGGCCACATACAATGTCATCACCTGGTAATCTCATGCTAACGTTAACGTTACAGCGTCACTAATGACAGATATGAAAACATTGTCATAATGTTAACGTCCACTGACTTTTATAACGTTACGTTAGGTCTTCAATTCAGACCTAACGTCCAAGTCTACTGCCAATTCACACAAAATAAATAAGTTCATATACACAACATACCATATGACCGCTGGTCTTCTTTTCTTTCCTTTTTGCCGCCTCTAGATTGTTGACGCTGCCGCGTCTGGTCGTACGTCCTGATTAACGTCTGTACGTCATACTACGTCTTCTCTGGCGATGCGTTAAATGGCTACTGTAATAACGCTAACCCACAATGACAACCGGGGGAGGGGGGGCACACACATATACACACATATACACGCACAGAAGGAAAACCGGACATTATCATCAATTAATAAAAAAAACCCGGACGCCCCGGACGGGACGTAAAAAGTGGACATGTCCGGGGAAAAGAGGACGTTTGGTCAGCCTACCAAACAGTAAAGTATGGAGTACCGATGCTAGCTGCAGCTAGCTAGCAATGTATGTGTGACAGTGTTTGTGGATCTGATTGATCTCAGATTGTACTAAGAACTGTTTTTCGTATTGTCCCCCAGTCTCTTTGTTTTCCCTCCTGTTTATGTGTATGTTTATGAAGTGAAACCACGCAGCCTTAGAATATTGTTTTTTGCTAGAGCTGAATTTCTTTTTATTTCACTTGGATGGATATTTCTGTCTAGCAATGAAAGTCTATGTTTTCATTCTAGAGACCGGAGTTAAAATTCACTTGAAACGAAGGAAATAATTTACCATGAGGGAAAATGGGTCCAACTTTTTTTTTTTAAAAGGAAATGACTGCACTTATCAAAACATAAGTGCTGTTTAGTATTTTAATGTACATCATATCTTAGTGAAGGTGCCCTTGAGCAAGGCACTTAAACTTCACCTGCTTTGGTGAATGTTTTTGGCTGTCAGGAAACTCTGTCTTTCACCTTTATTTAGCCAAGAAGGATGTGCTGAGCATGTCCACTCTTTTTCAGAAATGTCCTGCTTCACATCCAAACGCGTGCACACATTCACACTGGGGAAGAACAGAATGCAATCAAAGTATGGAGGGGATTTTTAACTATTTTTCTAAAAGCATTAATACTTTCAATGCTTGAGATATATAGTTATTTATTTTTCTTTCAATGTCATTGGATGTTAAGGTGTGTCCTGTGACTTGAGCATCTAAAATAAGCTTTTTGGGTAAATTCATTGGGCTTTATCAACTCAAAAGGCAGTTTTTTATTAATAAAGGGGACATTTTCAGGTTTATACTTGTATAACCACATGTTTACATGTTTTAGTGTTCAAAGAATACATCATTTTGATATATATATACAGTGGGTACGGAAAGTATTCAGACCCCTTTAAATTTTTCACCCTTTGTTTCATTGCAGCCATTTGCTAAAATCGAAAAAGTTCATTTTCTTTCGCATTAATGTACACTCAGCAACCAATCTTGACAGAAAAAACCAGAAATGTAGAAATTTTTGCAAATTTATTAAAAAAGAAAAACTGAAATATCACATGGTCATAAGTATTCAGACCCTTTGCTCAGTATTGAGTAGAAGCACCCTTTTGAGCTAGTACAGCCATGAGTCTTCTTGGGAATGATGCAACAAGTTTCTCACACCTGGATTTGGGGATCCTCTGCTATTCTTCCTTGCAGATCCTCTCCAGTTCTGTCAGGTTGGATGGTGAACGTTGGTGGACAGCCATTTTCAGGTCTCTCCAGAGATGCTCAATTGGGTTTAGGTCAGGGCTCTGGCTGGGCCAGTCAAGAATGGTCACAGACTTGTTCCGAAGCCACTCCTTTGTTATTTTAGCTGTGTGCTTCGGGTCATTGTCTTGTTGGAAGGTGAACCTTCGGCCCAGTCTGAGGTCCTGAGCACTCTGGAGGAGGTTTTCTTCCAGGATATCTCTGTACTTGGCCGCATTCATCTTTCCTTCAATTGCAACCAGTCGTCCTGTCCCTGCAGCTGAAAAACACCCCCATAGCATGATGCTGCCACCACCATGTTTCACTGTTGGGATTGTATTGGGCAGGTGATGAGCAGTGCCTGGTTTTCTCCACACATACCGCTTAGAATTAACGCCAAAAAGTTCAATCTTGGTCTCATCAGACCAGAGAATCTTATTTCTCATAGTTTGGGAGTCCTCCATGTGTTTTTTGGCAAACTCTATGCGGGCTTTCATATGTCTTGCACTGAGGAGAGGCTTCCGTCGGGCCACTCTGCCATAAAGCCCCGACTGGTGGAGGGCTGCAGTGATAGTTGACTTTGTGGAACTTTCTCCCATCTCCCTACTGCATCTCTGGAGCTCAGCCACAGTGATCTTTGGGTTCTTCTTTACCTCTCTCACCAAGGCTCTTCTCCCACGATTGCTCAGTTTGGCTGGACGGCCAGGTCTAGGAAGAGTTCTGGTCATCCCATACTTCTTCCATTTAAGGATTATGGAGGCCACTGTGCTCTTAGGAACCTTGAGTGCTGCAGAAATTCTTTTGTAACCTTGGCCAGATCTGTGCCTTGCCACAATTCTGTCTCTGAGCTCCTTGGGCACTTCCTTCGACCTCATGATTCTCATTTGTTCTGACATGCACTGTGAGCTGTAAGGTCTTATATAGACAGGTGTGTGCCTTTCCTAATCAAGTCCAATCAGTTTAATTAAACACAACTGGACTCAAATGAAGGAGTAGAACCATCTCAAGGAGGATCAGAAGAAATGGACAGCATGTGAGTTAAATATGAGTGTCACAGCAAAGGGTCTGAATACTTATGACCATGTGATATTTCAGTTTTTCTTTTTTAATAAATTTGCAAAAATTTCTACATTTCTGTTTTTTTCTGTCAAGATGGGTTGCTGAGTGCACACACACACATATAGTGTACTAAACATACATTTCATTTTTGGTTTAAAAGGGGACAAATCATGCTTATTGTCAGGGTCATACATATTGACATGCTTTAATGTTCAAAAATCACTTCATCTTTATCTTTTTAGACCCCCATGCCTAAAAAGCCCAGTTCACAATGTTGCAAGAAAAAATATGAAGCATTCACCTTAACAAAGGTAGTTCTCATGCCTTGTGTGGTATATTCTAATGAACATGCATGTGATATAGGTTGGGGAGCTAAATCTGAATGGCTTGTTGAATCACATGTTTTCTGATCCAGGCATTCAACAGAAAATAAACTGGTTTGTCTTATTTAAAGGTTTGTGGGTTGTCGGGACTCCAGAAACCTAAATTTATGTGCACAATTTTTCTTGATAAGCCCCCTTTAATGTGAACATAACATGCACTTTATTATGAACGTAAATGTGCTTCAATACGAAAATGCGTTGGTCCTTTACAGGCCAAACAAAGCATTGTAAAACTCATGGCTATCTGCATGCAGCCTCTATATCAGCGCTTTAACAATCATTTTCAGAGTGAAAACATATCTTTATTCTACTGTCACTAAAGTTGAACAAAGCCAGGAGTGGGGCATTAGTGTCGCATGAGGGATTGGGGAGAAATGAGAGATCTCTCTGCAGGGTACGCTGTGTGTGTTGCTGCATGTCGTCTTTGAAACAAAGCATTTGCAAGGCTTGTAGACAGTGGCACATTTCTGATGGATGTTTTCCTCTGTTTTGCATCTATAAATTATTAGAGATGACACCGGCTTTGGGAACCAAAGGCCCCCCAACAGATGAGGCTTACAGTATGGATTCATCCCGTACCAATAAAAGTCTTGTAGCCAGTGTTCAACGCCCAACTATGCATTATTATTCATGAATCCTTCTTCCTCAGTGTCTTCTCCCCCCTGTCTCCCCCATTCGCTCTCCTTCTCAGGAAGCACACAGACCATACTATGTACAAGCCTTATGGAACATGGATTAATGCAGTGGCTCAGAAAAACAACGTGGTCTGGGTGGATATTCCACAAATCCAAAACACTCACATCCAAACTAAGATGGATGAGTTGACTTTTATTGAATTTAGATAATAAACTAAAGGGGGGTTCTCAAGAACTTGAAAAAAAATGGCACAAGACGAAAGACAAGACATTTACTTTTTCATTTTAAATATTAGTTCTGAATACTTTTTAATGTGTGAGTCCATTAGGTATACGTGGCAAACCCCAGGTCAGAAAAGTGAAGTCAATGCAGAAGTGCCTTCAACCTGCATTCTTTCTAATGGCCATCAGGGGGCGACTCCTCTGGTTATCTGAGTTAAAAATCAGATATAGTTTATGGTCTCAATTGCTAGTTTCAAGTCTTCTTCCATACAGTGTGTAAAATAGAGGATAAATAGTATGCTTTGAGGCGTGGCTACCTTGTTTTTGACAGGTCGCTATCACGCCAATGTCCTGGGAGTTGTCTGGGTACTTGTCTCACAACTTTAACCCTTTCAAAGTTTTTTATGTTTCAGTCAATTTTAAGGTAATTGTAAAATAATGGTTGCCTAAAAATGTCTTATTCAGCATCCGGTTGTATTGAGCTCAACCCTCTCGTTTCACTTCTAGTTTGGAACAAACAAGATGACGACGCAGAAGTACCAAAATGGCGTCGGCAAAAACGCCAAACTCATGGCTTTAAAACCACAGTCCACAAACCAATGGGTGATGTCTCAGTGACTATGTCCACTTCTTATATGCAGCCTATGAATTGGACTAAATACCCATTATAATTTGTAATATTATAATATTCAATAAACTAGAGTAGAATGCTGTCCTGCCAATGCACAGTGATCAAATCGTGACTGTTGTGCTTTACTAGGTAAAAGGTTTTACTAGGTAAAACACAATATTCTGAGTTTTCCTCATACTCTACAGATCTCAACCATTTGAGAACAAACAATTGGTCTTATTTTACCTGAAAACCAGCATCATATCAGAAGTACCAATAACTGTGTGAGTATATCATCTATCTTTCATCAATGTTCATCAACCCTGTTACGGTCCCTATTATTTGTTTCCTGTTTTAGTTTGTAAGTCCTCTCCTCTTGTGTCTGTTTTACTTCCTCCCTGTGTGATTGTGTGCCCAGCCATCATGAGTTTCACCTGTAGCTCGTTAGCCCTGCTGTCACCTGTCTCTCGTTATCTCTACCTGCATGCGTCTTGGACTGTTAGTCTGTAAGCCTTGTGTTCAACAAACCATTAAACTGCACTGCTTCAGTATCTGCATTTGGTTCATTCTCCTGCTTCCTGTACTCCCAACACGAAATATCCTGTTATTGTAATACATTAAAGTGGAACTGTGGCCACCTCTCTCTTACAAATAAAAAAGCTGAGTTCACAAGTTGTAAAATGCAGCCTTGCTTCAATACATCCAGGGGTTTTGCTGCCTTACTTGGTATTTTATTACAAGTAGCTTACCACTGACTTCAGAGTCAGGCCAAAATCTGCTAGATTTGACGTGCAGTTTCAGGGGGAATCTGGATGTCTGATTAATTGCCTGACTGATCGACAATAAGATTAATTTCTGGCACTTCAGAAAAAGTTTGGGAAGTTTTCCCAATATGGGAGATTGTGAACATTTGTGAATTATTTTAAAGGAGAGTTAGGCTTTGTGTGCCTTTTAGCCCACACAGTCTAAATAGTTATTAATATATAAAAACAGCCTATTCTTGACTGATCAATACTTTTGTTATCAAGAATTATTAGACCCTCACAATCTTGTCTTTTCTAGTCATATTCTCCACATATATTGACAGTAAGGAGGAATTATTTAAGAATGAACATGTGGGTGTGGTAAGCCAGAAAGCCAAAAGTTTTTTGACCAAAGTGAAAAGGTTGTTTTTGAAAGGCTAAACACCAACAAATACAGATTGAAGCAGAATATTTTGTTTGATTAAAATAAGTTGTGATTTCTAGAAATGATTACATCCATCTTTTTTTTTTTTGGATACATTTAGCTCCCAATGTATATTTAACTTATTATTATCAATAGTGGAAATATTTGCTTTGAAATTAAATGATGCCATCAATAGTTTTAATTATGCATTATGAGTTGCTTAGTGTTAGAAAGTTCAACAGGCTATAATATCCTATTTATTTTTTTATTGCTGTGAAAACATCTTCAAACAACTGTAGTTATTCAAGTTTCTCACCAATTTTTTTACAAGGTTACATTTGAACACATCATGGTAACATTATAACTGACTTAAGCCAAATATACATTTTTACTGATTAGAGCTTTAAAGTATCATTATCTAATTCAATGCAACTTCCGTTAACTGTAGGATCCATTATTTAGCCCAGTAGGACTGTGCTGCCCAACATCTGCTAACAGCTACATGTTAAGTAGCTCTCCTCCTGCTGATTTCAACTGAGATTTGTTGTTCACAAAGTAGCATTAGCAGGAAAAAATACGATGAGTTTTTTGATCTCTCTGCCATGGCCCTGGTCCTAAACAAACTGAAAAATGCTGCAGCTTATGTATTAGAGATGTGTGGGTCTTCTCTCGTGTCATCCAAATATGCTTGTATGCATAAATCCTCCACTGGCTACCCACCTGAATTTATGTTTTTCCTTTTAGAGTACCACATCAGTATACAGATTTCACTCCCTCTCTGGAAGTCTCTGACAGATTTTATGTTTCGTATTTTTGCATTTGTTTTGTAATTTTAACGTTTAACTGGATTTTTCCTATCCCTAGGTAGATGACATGTACCAAAACATAAAACAGTAAGTAACATTGACATATCTGGATAAAGCCTTTTATCTGTTTTTTTCTATATTCAAGAAATAGACATAGTCTGCTGAGAGTGCAGTTTTTCATCCTGCAAAGTCAGGAAATTCTGATACAGACAACGTTAATCAATGTCACACTAGACAAACACATTGTCATGTTGATGTGGAATTTAAAAATACCTTGCGGCACTTCCCTCCCATCATGTGTGAATCGATACGAATCCAAAGCTTTTAATTTAAAGCCTGGAATGGAGCCTGTACTGTGGTATAGTTTTTCAGCAGATGTAACTTTGCACTTCAATAACATTATGAGACTCCTGGTGGACATTTTTTAAAAGAAGATGAAGCCAAGGTGGTATCATGAATGACCATTATATTAAATGTGGCTTTTGCAAGAATACATACATATTACAAAATATAGCTGACACTTAATCAGTAGTTGTGGTTGATCAGCTCAGGAGCTCAATCAAGGAGAGGGTAGACAGGTTTGCCTCATTAAGTCCTCTTAGCAGGGAGTGGCTGGGCTCTGTTAAGAAGTAGGAAAATAGTTGAGGTAGTTCTGCAGTAAATTACATTCTGTTATATCTGGTGTGCTCGTTGGTATGGACGCGTGCTCATTTTTGGATTAGATGTCAGCAGTAACTTGGAGATCTTGGATTAATGGCATGTTCATTATTATGTGTGCATTTGGATGCCCGCTCTGTCTCCATCACCCTATACTTACCCTATATCTGTGCAGGTGGTAGGTTACAATTAGGTTAAGGTTGAGATGATAAAATACCATTCACTGAGTGAGGGGGAAAAGGAGTTGGTATCTTCCTTTAAAGATACAGTCTTTTGTTTGGTGTTCTTTTGCTTAAATGTCAATTTTGAATGTCCTTGGGTTCCGTTTGTTTCAGTAAACTTTGTGTCAATAAATTTGTCTTGGCACTTTTTTTGTGCTACTATGGCCTATAGACCTGGTTCTTCAAAATCTGCCGTGCCAAATCACCTCATATGCCCTTAACGTAGGGTGGCGACACTCCACTTCACTGGACATTAACACACAGTTATGTGTGTTTCGCTGCTCACTTTGAGTTCATCATTTTCGGTGAGTTGGTTAATCCATTACAAGATTTTTCAAAATGTAATGGTGGAATTTCAACACATCTGGGCGGAGACTTTCTTTTCTGTGCGCTGCTTATTGTTTAGGGACTGATTAGCCACTTTAGAAATGAGACTGATGTAGGAATTTAGAGATGTTTCACATGATATTTCACAGGTAGCCAGTTTACAAGTTCATTTCAAATCAATGACAATTTCAACAATTGTCAGATGATATCCGGCTACAATTTTAAGTGGCTAATTGCATAGCTTTTAGAACAAAACTTGTTGCAACACCTCCCAAACGGCTGACACAATTAGGTTTTTACCACAGTAAGATTCTGAAATAAATCTGCAGCTTTTTGTTCATTTCATGCAATACCATCCAACATTTGTATTGCTGTATTCTAGCTCCAGGAGACCCCAGCTGGGTGATAGAATTCTACTCTTCTTTATGCATGAAAACCACACACCAACACGCCGAGCCCTTATGAGAGGTCAGATGGGTTGAGGTTTGGCCAACACGGAAGTCAGTTATTATTGCAGTGTTTTATAGGAATGCCTTTATTTATGTGCTGAGGATTGCACTGCGCCATGAATATGAAGTAGCTATAGTAAATGTGGGTTATATGGGGCTGGGAGGATGCAGTAACGGCTGAACTCAAGGTCAGCGGTGGCCGTTCCGATTGCACCAGAATTCTGCTCACACCTCTCTCATGAAACAAAAAGTCTAAATGAAGAGGGCAAAGAGTACCTGAATGATCCGACCTCAGCCACAAGAGGTTCCTCGAAGGCTTCTAAGACTTGACTTCCCTACTTGACAGAGGGGTAAACTCTTTTATAGGGCATCAGAGAGAGAGTATTATGGTCAATATGGCTGTGCTGCTACTCCCTTTTATAACATTCAGTAGCGTGTTGAGGCGCAATTTTAATCAGATTTTTAATTAAATTTTGCCTCATTGAAAATCTCTCCGGGAAAAAAAAGATAAGCATCCGCCGAACGATAAAGAAGGAAAACCTTATTGCAGATCTGCGTTGCAGCATTTCAGGCGAACACATGGGCTGAATTAGCGGACGTGTGGATATTTTCTGAGGATCAATATTTGCCGGTCCCCTGTGCTGTCCTCGGGCAGAAAAGTGGAGCTGAAGGCTGTATTTTATTCCGGGGCCCTCAGGTCTCTGCTCAACTGATGATTACCATTTTAACTTGTCCTCACAGGACACAGTGCAATCAATAGAAAGAGACATTGCTTTCAGAGAGAGAATGGGGTTTTGTTACATAATGGAGACAAGCTACATTGCAGCCCTAACTTGCAGGATTACACACCAGACTGTAACGTTACGGAGGGGGGGCAACGTGTTAAAGAAGACAATACTAGAGGCTCATTATTTACAGAAGACATGCATATGATGTACAAAGACAACACTCATCATTCAGTCCTGCATGCATTTGTGTCTGATTTGCATGTCTGCCTCACCTTCTCATTATTGTCGCTTCCATTCGCTTAAACTGAGCCTAGCCTAGTCTTAATTCCCTGCTATTGATCCCGCTGTCACCATCAACAACAACACAGTGACCCCCATAACTGAACTGTCAGGAATCTCAGTGTGACTTCATAAAATCATTAGACTGTCTTTTTTTTTTAAAAAGGTGCCAAAAGTAAGATCTGGCCAGAAGTGATGACTGTACATTTAGATCGTATTGACCCATGTAGAAGAGGTGTTATGCTGCCCCACACTCGTTTGGAGCAGGTGGCTAGACATTACTGTTATATCTCTTTAAAGTAGACAAGTCTTTGATATTACAGCAAAATGTATATTATCACTGTATCTTGTAAAGGTGTAAGAAAAGGCTTAGGTCTGTGCTTGTTTGTTTCACATAAAATAACTTTATTGAGATTTACACCAGAAGTGGGTGGAGCCTAAAGCCAGAGTTTTTATAAATTGTGCAGACAGTGTACATTTTTTGTTAAATTGTTTTTTGTTTCTTTTGGGCCATGAACACTTTTCTTGTATGTGGGAGTTTAGCTGCTCCAAAAAATATACCTTAGCCTTAATGAAAGCAACTTTTGATTTATACTGCTATGAGTAATTTGACAGGAGGGTCAGATCGACCTTTAATAGGGGGGAAATTAATCAGGCTTAATATTGCGTGATTTTTCTTTAAAACCCACAAACTGAGAGAAACTCTTTTCTGTTAAACTCCGCTAATGGATAATTTATTGGCTGTCTTAACAACACACTATCTAATGACATGAATAAGCTGTTTGGTTTAATTATTTGTTTTACTTTATATATTAGAATGGGTCACGCTCCAATTCTCAAAATGTAAGGTTTCCTTTATGAATTAGCCATCTCAATCCATGCACACACACAAACACACACAGACACAGACACACACACACACACACACACACACACACACACACACACACACACACACACACACACACACACACACACACACACACACACACACACATGTCACGTCCCCTTTAAGAACTCACATCTGACATCCTAGGGACAATTTGCCGGACATGTGTGTGGGCTGTGTTTCTAACTCAATTGTATGCTATACAGCAGGGATGTTCATATCAAGCCTTATGTTATTATTCCTTAATTGGTCAATGAGTAGCTCACTGTAGGGTTGATTTGCTCAAGGGCACCTTGGTTGGCCTTACATCAGAGGGACAAACTGGTTCAATCACTTCCCCCACAAGACTGCAATCCACTAAGAAGGTTAACATGTAGCCTCCCTCACTGACTAAAATATAAAATGTAAATGAGCAAATTACTGATGCATTCCATGTCTATAGAAAACTGAACATAATATAATTTTTACAGATGAGAAAAAACCCCCACTAACATTCAGAGTTAATACCCGTTCATTCTTGGAGACAATCGCTCTTGAAGTCGTGCTGTATTGAAATTGGGCTGTGTGATCATTTGCAAATAACAATAATGAGTGGCTTTATTTTACTCATGCTCAGGTTTTAATTAAATAACACTGTGATATTAATTATATCCTTCTCCCCGGTTGAATCAGATTATTGCATCTCCTCGTACGTGCGTGTCCTGGAAGTGTAATGCAGCTCAGACTGCGGGGGCGCAGACGAAACTGACGAACTTCCACCTTGATTCGTTAGTGTGTTTTACTCTCTAAAGGCCACTTCATGTTTTAGAGGATGTCATTTGTTTTGAAATTTCTATGACATAAAAAAAAGTAAAAGTGAATTACATACAAATACAAATAAATCAGTAATGGATACCGGATCTTGGGACCACTGTTGCAGGACTCTCTCTACCCCATCAACACAGTGTCCTCTGTCAAATCGAGGTGAAAATAAAGAAAAGAATAATGAGAAATAAAGAGCGTGAGGGTCTAAGATAATGTTTCTGTAACCAACAAAAATGAAAAGTCCTTTTCCAGAAATAAGGCATGGGAAATATGAACAGAATAATCAAACCACCACACACACAGTAGATGTCTGGTGCTCATTTGAAACATTAAACCTCTGGACACCGAAGCTGACCAAAGCTGATTGGACTGATTGGAAAAGAGCATGAATTGCTTTTCCCCCCCTTTCTTCTCTCTTTCTCTTCTTCTCTGCACTAAATAGACTCCTGAAGAAAAAAAAGAGGGTCCTCAACTGAAATTGTGGTGGAGTGGTGTTTCTTTTGAGGATGATTAATGAAGGCTCCTACCCACAAAAACCAGAAGAGTTCTTCCTCATCAGACAAGCAATGCTGATTAAGCTGCTGAAGTGTTCTCTGATTACTGGCTCACCTCTTATTTCTACTTTTCTTTTTTCTGGTCTGCGATGTGTCTGTGTGTGTGTGTGTACTGAAGTGAGGAGTTGTGAGTGTTGTTTTTTTCTTTTGGGGGGCGGGGCGGGGGGTCGAGGCTCAGCAGCTCCTCACTCTCAGCCCCACCTGTCCATTAGTTCTACATGCATGAGTCTGCTTCAGCTTTCATCATTGATATTCACACACACACACACACACACACACACACACACACACACACACACACACACACACACACACACACACACCAGAGTAACTGGACTCTCTGCAATCACACACACACACAGAACAGGCCAGAGTAACTGGACTCTCTGCAATCCACTAATCAAGTACTGGTTTTGCATTGCACCAGATCTGCTCCAGACACATACCAGTGCTAAGATGATATGCCAATACTGGCCTATTACTCAACACTGAATCATGCACCGTTGGCAAGATGGCCGTTCCTCCCTAAACTTAACCACAAAGTGTAATGCAATTTAGTTTAACTTGTACCTTTTTTAAACTTTGGACCTGCAAAGACTAAATTTGTACTTCTGCAGCTGTGCGCAGAATTCTGTGCGGGCATCTCTCTATCACGCACCAGGCATTTGTAGTTCTGCGATTGGTTACCCGTAGCATGTTCAAATTTGTTTTTGATTTGCATCCGCAGGTTTTAAATCCTTTCTGGCGGTCTGTGATTTATTTAAAAGCTGTGATTAATTAGATCCATATCTTTGAGTCTGGTCCAACAAGACCATATTTCAGGAAGTGTGTTTTTCTGCAGAAGGAGAACTACTGCCCAGAATGCAATTAGATTAGGAATTGATATTATTCATAGTCCCTGGAGGATGAACTCTTGTGAGTTTAGCTTTAATGTGGGAAGACCTTTGCTCAAATGTCAGGTCAAAGTTACAGAATTTGTCAAGGTATCCTGAAATTAAAATTCTTAAGTTCCATGAAATTAGTGATGCTTATTGATGGTTCCCAAAGAATGATTCTCATTGTTTTTGTTGTAAACAAAAAATACATTTTCATATTAAAAGTATTGAGGACTAATGTTGCTGTCAAAGACTGAGCCCTTCCTATTTATGACATGCTCAGATTAAGGGGTTTGGGGATTAGTGTCCTGACGTTAGTTACTGGTCCAACAATCGCTCATTTTATCCAGTCTAGTGTTTCATATCAAAAGAAAAACAATGCAGCACCTGGGACGCCTCATAAGGTCAGATATTTTTGCCTACTTTCTGCTCTTGAGACCATAAACTGTGTCTTCTGATGTAATAAATCAAGTAAGAAGTAGGGTCATTTTCTCCTAGACTTCTTTACAATCCAACTACTTTTTGCACCCAGAGGAGTCGTCTTTTGATGGACATTAGAAGGAATGCAAGTTTAAAGCACTTCTTCATTGGCTTCACTTTTCAGACTTGAGGTTTCTCACTGACCAGGAATATCAACAATATTTCACATCAACAAATAAACAATCCCCATAACAACTGAAAAAACCCATCTACTAAAAAAGGCCATGATATTTAGCTGATGCCCTGAAAAGTGGACCTTGTGATTTTTCTGTCAAAATGCTATTTCCAAGGTCAAAAATGACCTTTCAAGCTCAACTTCTGCTTGAGCTGCACTACTCTTTGCATAAAATCGTCAGTAAGATTTTTCTTTTCAGTTTATCATTTTATATATTCAGGGGCGTAATGATCTTTGCAGCTTCTTGGGGCCTCATGTAAAGGTCTAAAGAATTCCAGAGTTTCCCCGTCAATTACCAATCAGGCTTGGTCATACCACATTAAAGACCTTTCAGTAATTTCCCCAGCCTGTCTTTTCTTTGATAGCTTTACTTTCCCATGATGATCAGTCAGAATCATCCAGGCTGACAAAAGTAAAACTGCCTTTAGTCTGTAATGTCCTTGGAATAAGAATGTTCAAACATGATCTAAACTGGCACAAACTATTGATTCTCGCCAGCTTGAAACCAAAAATATATTGACATTGGCTTTCACCAACCAAGTTTGGTCGAACCTTTTCAACTTCTTGGAACTCCTTTAATACTGGACTGGTGTTTCAGGTCTGTAAGATGTAGAACCAGCATGCAACTGAATCTTAAAATGGGCCAAATATGATTGGCAATCCAATATCATATCAATAACAAACTAAAATGCAAAAACTGTGCATTGGTTTGGATGTTAAAAAGTACAAAATAAGTGTATGCACTCAGGTTAAAAGGACTTCACAGTACTTATGAATTTATATATATTATGAACTTTTTATGAATCCATGTCAGCCCTTGTTAAACGCACCTGGCTCGGCCAGTTAAAATGCAACTGAAGAAAGTGAAGCTGAGCTGCGGCGTGTACATGCATAAAGTGTCACTACAATCTCCCGAGGGCTCTCCAAAATGTTTATACCGCACACATAATTCATATTTGTTTACCCACTTATGTGGTCCAAGTGGGAAATGATGATCACTCAAAACAGTATTAGCACGTCAAATATTGTACCAAATTTTACAGGACCACTCAGGGACTGAGTTTGCCGAGCAAAACAAAGAGTCCCTATTGATTGTTCTCATGTTTGACCAAACAGCTGCTCTGCACCGTTGTCAATCAGTGTATTATTGTAAACACAGCTCTCCAACACGTTTGCCAGGTAAATAGCAAGCCTCTCCTGAGTGCTTCACATGTAGCCTCGTTTAAATAGGCTTCGTCCTTTGATCTTTCTTTTCAGTTTGAAGATGACAGCAAATGTTTGAACGTGTTTTTTTATGTAAATTCATTCTTTGTGTGAGCTGTACACACATCACCTCAACTCAAGTAAAGTAATCTAAACTGAAGCTTAAAGCTGTATTAATTCTTTTTTTTAACTTTGCCTCTTAGGGGCAGAGCTAAACGAGGCTACAAACTGAAAAGCATTGATATATTATAGCATTATAAAGATGACATTGCTAATGTGCATATTTATATATCCTGCACAAAAGAAGCATTTCTAACTTCCTAACAAATGTTCAATATTCACTCCCTTTTTGCTCAAAGTTCAAGAAGGTTGAACTGGGTACAGTATGATTTGTCTCTCTACAATGAAGTTCCTCTGTAATGCCTCAGTCACCCAGCAACTTACTAGGCCACACAATTAAATGAAAATGATCCATTTTTATTGGCTGATACCAATATATTAACATTGGAGGTTAGGTCAGAGGGGTTAAGAAAGCAAATGGTTGAAAAGTGGTGCTGATGGCCACAAACTGACATTAAACACATTGTGCCCATTCAGAGTTCCCCAACTTATCAAATACAGCAGCTTGGTCAGTGGCTATACAAATCAAACTATGACGCTCTACTTGGTCTTAGTTAAGGCCAGAATTAAAGGAGAAAGTCAGGTTACATAGTATAAAGAGTGTCACGTCCAGCTTTTTTCCCCCTGAGTCTCTTGCTTTTTCCCCTGTTTGGCTCTGTGTGTGTGTGGTGTGGGCGTGACTCCAACCTGATCTCCTCCCGGCTCCCTCCTGATTACGACTCATTCCCCTCACCTGTTCCAGTCTGCACATCTGCCTTCCATCTTCTCATCCACTCAGCAGTATATCTATCCCGGCTTTCCATCCACTCATCGCCAGATCGTTGTTACAGCCTCCATAGTATTCTAGTTGTTCTTAGCCTCTCAGTGAATGTGTTTTACGCATTCCGTGTATATCATTGCCTGAACTTACTTTGTCTCTTTGTGCCACCAGGATCATCCTCTCTGGTTCCCCAGCCTGCCTGCCTTGCCAGCTCATTCCCCAACCTGCCACACTCACACCCCGCTCTGCCTGCCCTGCCAATCATTCACCATCTCCCCTCTCACCCTTGATCTTAACCCTGATAATTCTCCCCACCTATTATCCCCTGAAATATACCCTTTCTCTTCTGTTACTTCCCTTATCTGTGTATGCGTTTGGGTCCAAACTTACAGTCCCGTCACAAAGAGTCTGCTTAGGGAGGGGGTCTGATGGATGGTGGGGTCCAAAGACGCTCTTCTTTCACCCAGGAGACCACTGTTCTAGTAAAGTTGTGATACTGCGTCGCTAAGCTTTGTACGTTATCTTACGTTTTGTTACTACGTCGCTTACATTACTAAGCCTACTTAACTACATTACATAGGTTAAGTAAAGTTACTGCTTCGCTTACATAACTTAGCCTATTTAACTACGTTACAATAGTTACGTAATATTACTGCGTTGCTTACGTAATGTAACCTACTTAACTACGTTACATGATATTACTACATTGCTTACGTAACAAAGCCTACTTTACTACGTTACCAACATACTTATTTTTATCCAAACGACAATCCTTTTCAAAATTTTACCATGTAGTTTTGTTGCCAAAACCTTGATTTAGTTAAAACCTAAACCTAAACCCCTAGTCTGACGTGTAGGGTCACTGACCAAGCTGCTGTATGTGATGAGTTGGGAGTGAGAACGTCTTGGCTGGTATAACTTTATTCCTATAATATTGAAATTAATGCTTAACACTAAGATGAGACAAATGGGAATATAGGTGGAATACATATGTGGTCAAACATGACATACATGAACTTGAAATGAAGATCAGTGTCTGACATCACAGGTCCTAGACTGTGTCTTCTTACCAAAGTCAGTGTGCAGGTAATTTATCTGAGTCTCCTGGATTTGGAGGTGAAGTGTGAAAACTGGATGGGAAAATGCTTCACAGAACACACACTGTGTGGAGGCTGTGAAGCAGAAAGGCTGGCCGTGCTTGAACTATTTCGGTCCCCAATCTGCATTTGACAGTCACCCATGCAATAGCAAGACCAGACAACCTGAGCAAGCACAGCAGAGTGAGCTTCAACTTCCACAACACAACCGGGAGTGGTAGAGCAATATTCCCTCATTATTAACTGTCAAAGACAATTCGACTAAATATTTTCGATGTGCTACTGGAAGAGCCCTCACTCCGTCACATTTGTTTTGTTTTGTACATTATATAAGCCAATGATTGTTTTTAGTCACTCTGTTCGTCATCGCCAGGAGCAACCTGCTGGGACACCAAGCAAAAAAAACAGCAGATCGGCTTTTGGAACAAGCCCCAGTTATGTAGAGAGTTTTGGATGAGCGCCCCTATCGACACCTCAGCCGTGCTGGCAGCACAAGCAGTAGCTATGCTCGGGTGGGACAGCAGTACATCCTTGTGAAGCCCGTCTCTGACTTCACAGGTATGCTGTCTCCAGAAAAAAATAAATCTGCCACCACTTCCTCAGGCAGACCTGTGTTACAGCTGTTGATGGAAAACCTTCTTGCCCCATCTCAGGATGACACTGATTTAACAAGCAAATGGAAAAGTGCCGTATTGGATGACAAATAGAAAGGTATCAGATAAGTAAATCTATTAGTGTAGGTGTCTGCCCTTGAGCCCAGATACAAACTCTGCCCAGTGAATTTGTGTGGCCTTTAAGTTCCAATTAGATCTCTTTTCACAGTCCTGCTCTGATGAAGGCTGTGGATGATTATAGCAGATTGTCTGGTTGCAAATCTACAAGGCTTTGTTGCTCTGCTAGCAGGGCCTATGAATGTTTTTATCCATAGGGCCTTTGGTCCTCCATCCACGGTGAGATGTCTGAACAGCTTCTCAACAGATTGCCATGGGTATTAATGTCCCCAGATGATGATGATTGCTAATGACTTTTGGGGTCCCTTGACCTTTCCTCTATTGACACCATCAGGTAAACATTTTTCAAAGTCCAACACTCTGGTCCTGGATATGGTAAAAGGGTAAGGGTTTGGGGTTCGGTGTAATTTTCAAATCTGGATCTAGCATTGAATCCCTTATCAAATCCATTCACAAGAAAATGTTGAAGACCACTGCAAAGATTCAGTCTTGGTAGCCTTGTTAATGGTCGCAACCTGTAAATGGTGAAAAGCAGCAAAAGCTGAAAAAAGACATGTTTGTGTCTGGTGGGGGCTGTGGCTGTGGCGTAGTGGAGAGCAAGGTAGTTCTCCAATCAGAGGGTCGGTGGTTCGATACCCGGCTTCGGCAGTCGATGTGTCCTTGGGCAAGACACTTAACCCCAAGTTGCTCCCGAAGGCTTGCCATCGGTGTGGACTGGATGTTGCATGAATGTTAGTTAGAGTCTGATGGTGGCACCTTGCATGGTAGCCTGTCATCAGTGTGTGAATGGGTGAATGATATGTAATATACTACTGATTGTAAGTCGCTTTGGATAAAAGCGTCTGCTAAATGACTGTAATGTAATGTAATGTAATGGTACATTACATTAACAGGTGAGAGCAGTTTGGATCAAGAGCAACTTGATCCAAACAGGAGGCCCAGATTCTAGGTTGATTGATAGGCTTAACATATTAACATATAAGCATGAACTGGGAGATAAGACAACTAGATTTGTTTCTGTAGAGAAGACTTAACACTCCTTTGACCTTATTGAACCACAAAAGAGCAACGTCCACTCGTGAGTAAAGCGAGTGGTGCTTCTTTCACCCCCGCAGCCTCCAGCTTTATCATTAATTAGGTGCCGCTGATATGATCTGTCGCTCGCTAAAAATAAGTAGCCCGCTGACCTGAATGTTTTGCACGTTGCTAAAAAGAGAGCGAGGGGAGACAAACGATTTGATAAGAGATTCGTTAACCTTGACGCTAAGCAAATCCACACATTTTATCAGCCTGGAATGCAAACCAAAAAGGATCCACCAATGATACATCAACATACTGTCTGTTGATATAGGGTTAAGGCAATTTTTTTTAAGTAATCAGCGTCGGATACTCATAGTCTCCCATATATGTTTTTTTCTGTAGCGCCACTAGCACATCAAAATTTCCAATTGAACAATCTTTCTGGCAACTTACTGAGCACATTCATGTTCAGCAGAAGATGGTTGCCTTTTAATTTGGAAACTAGTTTGATTTCAGTGACCACTTGGTGATTCCAAAAATGTTACATTATTACCCCTATTACAGGCAATGATTTTGTTCTTATTCACTCTTACATGTTATGTTTGCAATGTAACTATCATGTCAGTTGTAGGGACCAACACATTTTCACTCTCCACTCGTCAAGTACCAACACTTAGTCAGGGGTCCTATGCTGCCCAATATGACTCTAGGTCAGTTTGGAAGTGTCAGGGACGAAATGTCCGTTCGTTAAATGCTTAGCATTTTTTCAAAATAAACTTTGAATATACGTTTACTGACTTTTTAGGTTAACTTACTTAGTTAGGTTTAGGCAACAAAAGTAATTGGTTAGGCTTGGGAAAAGATGGGGATTTGGGTTGAAATAAGTATGTTTGTTACATAAAATAAGTAAACTATTTATTGTTACTTTGTTTTGATACCTGGGTGATTAACTCAAGCTTAACATGGCATCCATGTACGTCCCTAGGCATGTAAATAAAAAATTGCCTCTCCAAATGTAAGGCATCTAAGGGCCGTAGGTTTGTTAGCGGCTATTCTTGCTGCCTTTCTAGGCACAACTCGCATAAGAAAGACCATCAGTAAGCGGAAATTGTCTAGTATCACTAGACTACTGGGTGATAGTCCTGTGTTTGCAAGCCATCCTACCTTCAATCCTACGTGTACTTTCCCCTCTTCTATTACTTATGTAGTGGGTTAGTTGAAAGCATGGTGCATCTCATGTAGGAACACCAAAACCGGAGAGTTTGGTTGCAGTTCCAACAAAGGAAATGGAATGAGTGTCATATTTTCTAAACAGCTAATATGTCCACAAAGCCATTTTTTTCAACAATAAATTGGAGCCTGAAAGACTAACCCTACACCTGTTATCCATTAGGTGGAATAAGATGTACTATTGGAGCCTTATATGGAAGAGACACTTCATTACACTGGTGTTACATCAGTCACACAAAGCAATCACTGTGCTTGCTTTATGCAGTACAGTACGTCATGTATTCTGACAGCCTGTGTGACAGGTTCAGGGCATTTTAGTGGCGACTTACTCAGACCGACTTAACACTTAAACCTGTGTCTCCCATACTAAAGCCTACAGAAAAAAATAGCACAAAACATATTTATTTAAACATAGTAATGTGGAGTACACCACTTTCCGATTTTTGTTCTGATTTGGATGTTTAAACACAGATTTTGTCGGACATGATAGAAATTCATTAGGGCAGTTTTGTTCAATACAAACCTCATATGAATCAGAGATTAATAGATATTTTCAAATAAATGTGGTACATTTGTTTGACGCATCTAAATTGCTATTCAAAAAAATTAACAGATTTTCTAATATGACACTATAACTTGGTTTTAATAATAAAATATTGTACAATATCACCTTATGACCATTGCTGTTTCCTTGTATCCTCAATTTAACATATCGTGTCAAGCATAACAATGCAAAAAACTCAACTGAAATTTGTTTGTCAAGTGTTTCAAGTGTGTCAACCAGTTTCAAGTCATCAGTGACATACCCGGAAACAGGACTTCAAGTAAAGTGTGCCTGGAGCCATGCCGTGCTCAGATGTAGTTCTACTTTGTTGGATTTACACTAGAGCACTTAGTGCAGTAAAAGAGATGTGTTCATAGAAAATCAAACTGACATGTTGACTTCCTCTCCAGGACCTGAGAGACCGGTGGCCTCTTGATCTTTACATCTGCTACAGTAATACTGGAGCACATGTACTTCACCCCGATCTCATGTTGACGATTCTCCAGAGTGCACAACTCCATCAGGATGCACAACAGGGAACCAGAGCAATCTACCAGGCATGATGTAAGCATAGCATACCAGGTGTAATATGGATGAAATACATGTCAAGACTTCAGTTACAAAAATACAAGCTAAAATTGCAAAAAATCAACTTGATAATGATAAAGTGATCCATATTTGAAAGGATAATAATTGTTTTGCAGATTTTAGACGACACTGGTTGATGTAAGGATTCTGGATGTCAAATGCAAATGCAAATATTGTTAACAATGAGTTGTTGCATTGGGTTTAGGCGTGTGTTCCCTCAGCACTATGTTCCCTCACACCTCTAATTTTTTTTCTATCCCAAATTAGGCCCTATGTTCCCACATTAACTTTTTGTCTATCCCAATTTTGACCCTATGTTCCCTTGGTCATATGCTCCCTCATGAACATTTTGTCCAACCCAAAGCTGGCCCTATATTCACTTAACCCATGTTCCCTCATGAATTATTTGTCCATCCCAAATTAGGCCCTATGTTCACTTAACCTGTTCCCTCATGAACTTGTTGTCCATCTCAAATTTGGCCCTAGGTTTCCTCAGCCCTAATTTCCCACAACATCATCCCTGGCCCGTGTTAAAATGCGCAACCCTCACTATCTCCTGTCTCAGCTGGTGCTGCCAAAGGCATCAAAAGCCATCAAGGACTAGTACAGAAACCTCACGCGACTCTGCAGCAGCGTCTCAACCTGAGCAGTGAGTTTCATTCAGCTGCAGCCATAACCTCCTGTTGACCCCGCTCTCTCTCCACCCACTCATACATTGCATTATGCTGTGTCTGCTTGCATCCCAATCCCTCAGAATGATTCAAGGATGATGGATCATTTTCCTGCCAAAAAAGTGTTCAGGCTCCACACAACTGCAAGGAAATCCACCTTCACTTATGTGGGCGGAGAGGGAGAGAGAGAAACAGAAACCCTGGCAAGGAAAAACTTACTTTATTCGAATAGATCGCTCACAGTTCCACTTTTTGAAAAAAAGGAACTCATATTTCACTTTTCTGTCAATGTAAATATATTATAGGTAAATGTCATGAATATAAGAAAATTGTTGGGTTTTTTTCAACCTCAAATTTAGAGCAAGATATGAAGTAGTACATTTTTGGCCTTCTCTCAGGGTAAATTCTGATTTATTCTACATGGACTGCACTACCAACAGACAATCATATAAAGGCGGACCTTTAGAGATTGTATTTATTAGTAGTAAATTTGGTCATATCTCTCATCAATGAGAGTATTTAGTAAATCAAAGCCTGTATTGTTGTTGTTGTTTTTTTACATTTCAGCATGACAGGTAAAACAGCAAGAGATCAAATCCTAATGGCTTATCTGGATAAGGGCCAATATCAAATTGCATGCATTTCTAATGTGCCAAATACTGTATGTGTATGTATACTGCTTCTCACAGAAAGGACAGATTACTGAAATATGTTTTACGCTGCCATTTTTCCCTGTTATCAACGAATCTCATTAAAATAACAAAAAACAACAACACATTCTCTCAAAACTTTCCGAGCAGTCCTAAATACACTCCCTTTTTTTTAAAGGCAACAGTGTGGCCCTTTGGTTGATGATCTCATTATGCATAATAATTGGCCATGCGGTTTCGTAATAATGGGCCATCAGAACAATTGCATGGCACACATTTTAAGCGCTCTTTCATGCTTTGTGTGTATGCTGTCCCTGATACACACAAAAAAAGAACCACTAATGCTAAAATTGATTCTGCCAATTCTGACCATATCCCGGTCTTACTGTTGCCCAATGGCAGCTTTTTCTGCGAGTTGGAGAAACTTTGATAAATCAGAGATTTTGTAGGCGGGATTAAGAACGGGGAAGTCATCTCGCTACACGGTATGCTAGCTACTTATAGCTTTGTCCTCAAGAAATGGATAGATAAACTTGACACAGATGAGCAGACACATCTGAAAAGTACATTCTTTGCTAACACATTTAACTTAATCTGTATCATCATCTAACTATTCATTTTCAATTGTTATTAAGCTACTTGGAACCCTGCTCATGATAATTGGCTAGATGGACGACATTTTAGCATTGTTTCCGCATTCAGCAATAACTTTGGCAACATTTTTATCAAAACCAATAGAATCAGTGGCCCTGCTTTCGAAAATAAAATCCAAGTAGTAATAAAGTAGTTTTTCTTTCCCAATGTGGGCCTGGTCCCACTCCCTGAGCAAGCCTGATTGTATTTCTAACCGATCTAGAAGGCCATTAGGAGACAAGTGTGGGAATCGTCATCCGATTAGAAGTTAGGTCTTAAAACAGTCCATTGGTATGCAGGTGGGGCACTGCTGCACCTTTGCCGAGCAGAGTCATTCTGCTTCATTTAAGTAAGTTTGATCCAGCGATTCCTTATTTTTTTCTTCTGCCTCACATAGTGAAATTAATAATTAATATGTAATACTCTTCTGATTCACTTATCAATTTTAAAGCACAAACAGAATGGAGAATGGGCTCTTGCTGCCAGATTTTTACCCCAGAGGACACGGCCAGACGAGTGGAAAGTAATGAGAGAAACCAAGCAATAATGTCCCTGAAATGATTTCATACAAACAACGACGAGATGGCTCTCTCTCGTGTTCGGAGCTGAACAGAGCAAGAGTTTGCGAAGAAATCCAAAATAAGGGTGAACTGTTAATTATTTCCAAATAATGGCATCATGTTACCCGGAGAAGTAATGTATACCATTACACAGAGGTCCATAGAGATTAATTATACCATTTAATTACAAAATGATTCACTTACACAAATATATTTTTGTACTGATAATTACTGTAGGTGTAAGGAAAATACATGAAATGCCTAGGGGTAGGTACAGGATAAATTATTGTTTTAAAACCTTTTTTCATCGTTTTGGCCATCACATATTGTCAAGTATTATTTATTTTTTATTGCTTACTAAGCCCCCACATTAAAAGTATTCCAATCAGTATTATTGTTTTTTGCATGGATTATTCAGTAGCAGCAATACAGACTTTAATCTTAATACTGGAGTCTAATATTGCTACATGTATTGACTTTTTACATTTACAGTATGGGTGTTCATATTTTATGATTTATGCTTGAGGTTTCTGATATACAGACTTTGAAGTTAGAACTATGGTAAAAATTAAGCTAATGGTAATGTAAGTTACTGGTGTATATATCCCTATTGTGTTCATTTACCAGTCCAAGATGGGCACCCTAATATAGCTGATTATAAATCCATAACAATACATATACTATCACCTTATGTTGTTTGAGATATTTTGATCAACTAAAGTTCTTGTGAACGTCACCATTTTTGAACTTCTATTTGCTATTTATGGCCTGTAGACGTGTGTCTGGTGCTTTTGCTCCGTTAGTAAAAAGCTTACAATCAATGTCAGTTCTTTGCTGATACATTACATATCCTCACTCCCCCAGACCTGGAAAAAATCATACATGCATTTGTCTTTTCAAGACTGGACTACTGTAACTTCCTCCTCTCTGGCATTAACCACAAGTCACTCTCTCGCCTCCAACTGGTTCAGAAATCCGCAGCTAGGCTTCTTACTGGTTGTAACAGACGGCATCACATCACCCCAATCCTGTCTTCTCTTCACTGGCTCCCTGTTCGTATTAGAATTGATTTTAAGATTTTGCTGATCACTTTTAAAGCACGTCTGGGTCTGGCCCCGACATACATAGGAGAAATGTTGACCCCGTATGAGCCAGCTCGCAGCCTTAGATCCTCAGGTGGGGCCCTTCTGGCTGTTCCAAAGTCAAGACTGAAAACCAAAGGCGACCGTGCTTTCGCCATAAGGGCCCCTCGGCTTTGGAACGACCTGCCGGAGGAGATAAGGCTTGCAGAATCAGTAATCGCTTTTAAATCACTTCTTAAAACACATTTTTACAGAATGGCTTTTATGTGATGTCGTCGTTTTAATGTTTCGTTTTCATTTGGTTTTAGTATTTTATCTTATATTTGTTTACTATATTTCACCTATTTCACTTGATTTTATTTATTTTATTTATTTTATTTATTTTATTTATTTTATTTATTTTATTTATTTTATTTATTTTATTTATTTTATTAGTTTATTTGATTGTCACTTGTTATTTCATTTCGTTTCTTTGTTTAGTTTTATCCTAACGATTGTTCTTAATGTTTTAAGAACATGGCTTGTCTGTCGAAGCACTTTGTAAACCTTGTTTTTAAAAGGTACTATATAAATAAAGTTATTATTATTATTATTAATGTCATGCTACTAGCTAGTGCCAATAGCCGGTTGTTTAGGAACAGAGACGTTAATACATCCACCTTGGAACAGGCTTCAGAGCATATAGCCCATAGATTGATTAAAGGATAATAACAGTGATGAATATTCAATGTATCCATTAATCCAGCCTCAAACAGGTAGCAGTCTGTGTACATCCATGTGAGAAAAGTTCCATATATTAGCCTATTGAAATAATCTTGATCATTTTTGGAGAATGCCAAAAGGTGTGGTTTCTGTGGAGTGAAGATTCTGTTGGGGGAAGGTTCCCGGTATTGCCACAACTCTCAGACCGGACAACAGCATGGTAGGGAACTGTCATCCACAATATTGGTCTATTTTACTCTTAATAGGACCATCATTTGTGAAATGAACACCATACTGTATTGAAGAAGACTTAAAACTACAGATTGAGACCAAAAACTCATGTTTGCAATGTTTACTGAGGTAATAAATCAAGTGACAAGTAGGGACATTTTCTCATAGTCTCCTTTACAATCAGACTTCTTTTTGGTTTGGATTCAAGTAATGGATTGGTGACAATGGCTGGAGCGGACATTTGAACATGTAATTTCATCAGTCACAGAGCTAAGCGGAATCCTTGGCTTCAGAAGACAGTCACACATGCACACGCACACACACACATAGTGAAGAGGCGGAGCCAGCGTCCAGTGAGCAGCCTCCCAGGAGGTCTGCGCTGCACGCACCGTGTCAAACCACTGGAAAATCACACTGCACTACGCCTGTCATTCGGCAAACGACCGTCGTGGCTTCATTTATGTACATGCTTCCTGACAGCCTAATTAGACCGAGGCACTTTAATTGTCACAAATTGTCAGTGCGTGACAGATCATGCAGGAAATCCAGAGAGCACAATTAAATCATACACTTGAAATATTTGTAGCCCCAACCCCCCATATACGAAAAAGAACTGCCAAAAAGTTAAAGAGGGCTGGGTTTCTTATTCTTCAAAGCCAGTATTTGAGATATCATTTAATACTCGTTTATTTTTATTTTGTTTCTTTGTTTGCTGTACTTTATTCTGTATGTATTCAGTCAACATAATTAAAGGTAAGTCCTCTTCATTCAATAGGCGTTTAACATTTCCTTTCTGAGAGTATCACATTTTATTATTATTTTACTATACTTACAGTACCAGTCAAAAGTTTGGACACACCTTCTCATTCAACTACTTTGAAGAATCTAAAATATAAAACATATTCTGGTTTGTTGAGCATTTGTTTGTTTACCACATAATTCCATATGTGTTCCTTCATAGTTTGGACGTCTTCAATATTAATCTAAAATGTAGAAAAAAAATAAAAATAGAAATAAAGAAAAACCATTGAATGAGAAGGTGTGTCCAAACTTTTGACTGGTACTGTATATGTTTGTATAGGAAGGAATCACAGTATATTTTTCATTATTAACGAGTTTATAATTATTTATAATTGAATGTTTTAATTTTGTCCTTTTTCTTTTCTGTACGGACAAACTAAATTCAGAAAACACAATTAATCAAACAACAAATTCATGACAGAAACAAGATACATACTCAAATCTTCAGCTGAGCTGTCAGAGATTGAGTTGTATTGTGGGTAATTCTGTGCTCACAGGTAACGTACAGCATCTGCTCGTTACATGCATACAGTCTCATAAATTTCCAACTTAGGTTTTTTTAGTTTTGAGGTTCACTTGGTTTTTTGCTTTTACAAAAAAAGGCTTTAGAAAAGATGGCGGTTTGGGTCTAAATAAGAACGTTATATTACATAGAATAAGTACACTTGCTACTTAGTTCCCGTTAGGTAGGTACATAAGTTGTGGTAATAACTATGGTAAAATTATTCAATGTTGCCTTCTTTTCACGTGGTACACAATAGTCTCATGGGTGAAAGTCTGTGTAATTATGACCCAAGCATCCCTCCGACCTCCTCCCTTCTTTGATTACTCCATCTTCTTACTACATCAGTTGCTTTGATTTGACATGGTTGGGTTTACATTGGAGTAAAATGAAAGCCTGGTGTTTTTCATAAGGATGCTAAAGGGTGCCTTGGTGCGTTGGTATCAGAAACCAAGGGGCGTTGACTAAATGGCGGTATTTGGTGAGTTGGGTGTGAGAACGCTTTGTTGAAAGAGTCCTCCAAACACAATGTTGTCACACTACCAGAGTCTGACTGTACTAATGACTTTGTCTCAGAGTTGTTCATTACTGTAGGCTCTAATCCCAAACTCTCACTGTAATAAGAGAGGGAGGCCAACTGTTCATCCCCAAATAAAAGAGAGTCATCCACTGGACAAAATGGCCGTACACAGTATTAACTCAACTGAAGGGAGAATCTGGTGTGCAAAACAATTGCAGCACACCGGGAGTGACCCGTGAATAAAAGTATTACTCAATTAATGCATAATGGTCACGTCCCCCAAACCGTCCCTGACATTCAACCAAGCCGAAACTGGAAGCATTGTGCTAAATCCTATTAGCTTGCGTTCAATGCTAATCCATGAAACCATAAGCAGCAATTAAAAGTTCAAAAACTCATGGGCCTGAAAAAAAGAATGCACCAATAACAGGATTAAGGATTATTAAGCACGCCCTGCCTGACATATTCACAGTTATCCACAATATAAAGCGTTTTAAATCAGAATAGGAATGGTCAAATGTCAGAAAAAAATTCTTAATAGACAGGGAATAAGTGTTTTTCCTGGTGATTTAAAAAAGGCTTAATCCTATTTGATTCCTATTTGAATACTGAACTATTATTTATTAAATATTTTATTTTTGCATTATTGCCCAAAGGGGAATTATGACCTGTCAGTCTTACTTCATACTATTACTTCAGACTATTTTTTAGATACAAATATCTGTTTTTATATCCAGATGAAAGGACCAGCAGTGGTGCTCCTTCCTTTTGTCTTGATGATCACACAGAATGCTGGTTATGGCATCAATGGCTGCCTGACAGCATGAAGATTAATGAAAGATTTTAGGCAGCTCCGTAATTCACCACAGTTAGTAAGAAGCCTATAGGTATCTGTTCCATCTGTATAATTTGAGTGATGATGTGCACTGTCAATTACACGCGGCAGATGGTTAAATCATTTGTGCAACAAGCCCCAGACTGTTGCCAAAATAAACACAGAAAACTGATGTGCACATCAGGGCAGTCAGTTTTGATTCAATATTCGACACGGTATCTATTATACGTACATACTAGGGATGCTATAAGGTCTGGTTTTATTGCAGTTTTTTGGTCGTTTTGCAAAAGATCGTTTGAACGCTTACTGTCAAATTGGAGGTCCAACTATCGCTGGGGAGAGCTGTGTGGGAGGTTTTGAGCCAGTTGCTTCTCAACTTTCCTTGCATATTTGTTCCTAGAGCTCAGGGTGATATCCTGCATGACCAACAACTAAATATTGTGATAAATCTTCAGATATGAACATCCAAATAGCTTCTTTTTTTTTTTTTTTTTTGTATTTGTCTGAAAAGTCTTCTTAAAGGCAGTGAGGAGAGTTTTTTTACTTCTTCCTTATTACAGGCAAGCATTATGTTATGTTGGCGTACTTGACGTGTCTGAATTGATGCTTACAAATGGTTTCTTTTTTTAAGTTCAATGATGAGCTTTGCTCCCTCGTTATCGAAGTCCATGCTGAATCCAAAATGTTCCCACACACCTGACTCAAACAATGATGGTGCATCCTCAAAAAGTAAATTTTTTGCATCCACATGCAATTTCCACGCTTAGTCTCTCCTCTCTGCTTTTGCTCCGATCCATGCGTTCCACATGCCATCTTGTTCTTGTCTCTTCGCTTCCCCTTCTTAAATTCCCCTCTCTCCAGTTTCACCTACGGTATCATCACATGATTCGTCATAGGTTTACTGACAGCTCATTGGACAGCTACTCCCGAAGTAAGGGGGGAGGGGGAAAACCAGAAAAAACTGGGCGATGGTTCGTTTAGCGATCGGTTGGTTTCATTTGAGGCCTGATTTTGCATCCCTAGTAAATGCTGTTTCACAGTTCTAGAAAAATGGTGGATCCCTTTTCTCTCCCTTAGGACCTTCCTGTTCCTGCCAGTCTTAAACCAGGGAATCCGGGAACAGCGAGTGACCCCGTCATTTAAAAAAAACCCTGAAATAACTTGATTGGCCACTGTGGGTCACCGGAAACAAGTTGCCAACAAAACTCTAACATTTCGTCACCACTTAAGTAGATATAGTGAACGTGTTGGCAAACAGCTGCTTGTTTACACATCCAGCAGTTATGGACTAACATTAGGCTCTTCATTGGGAGTCTGTTTGTGTCCACCTGATTAATGGTCAATATTCACTTTCTGTTAGCTCTGCTTTCTGGACTCTACCAGCTCCTGAGGGAAATATCTGGCTATTTAGCTGCTCTTTAGCTGTGCTGCACAGTAAACAGTAAGGTTGTGGGCGAGAGAGCGAAACAATGAGCTGGATCTCCTTAAAGAGCTGATGCAGATTCAGTTGATAATTCTCTGTAGGCTCATCAAGATAAACCCCAAATACATTGTCACATTTTTGCACAATGTAATTTGATACTTATTACTTACTTATTGGAGTAGCCACTTTAGCGAGTCTGGTTAAATGTGTCGCCTTGAGCTCTGCATTTTAATTAAAACACAGGTAGATGCGTGACTGTGATGAGCATCTGATGAGAAACATCAAGTTAAATTCTATGGTGGGGTTCCGTGAAAACAAAACATTTTATTTGCAGATCATTGTGTACCAACTTCCTGCTTATGTGTCGATATGAAGACTAAAGAGGCAAATATTTCTTTCACGGATTGTGAGCAGGTATTTAAGAAATTAAAAACAGTCAAATCTAATTAAATTGATGTTTAAAATGACTTCCAGTTAAAAAAAAAAAAAGAAAGAAAGGAAAAAAAGAGTAGAAGTAGAGTTGTGAAAAGTAAAGAGGGCCTATCAATCAGCCCACCCCGTTCGGAGTGGACTAATTGCAGGGCCTCTGGAAGTGTGCTGCTTACATTGTTGTCGAGAAGCGCTCATTGCTTTTTAACTAGAAGGAAGCGAAGAAGAGTTTGGTTGTAACAGCGGTATATCCAGTACCCAGTAGCTAAAGTGAACTGCATTATATGTGCCAGCAGCCTGTAAATGAGCCCTCTGCTGCACACAGTGCTACAGTGGTGCAAGTCCAAATATCGCTTTGACTGCACGTCTATCGGTCCCCAGTCATACACTTGCAAAAATATTTTTAGTTAGATTTATTGTGTCGATGTTATAAAGACATGTAAAAGGCAGAACAAGAGTTTATATAGAGTGATAAGAGGGGACATGGATTGCAGCCAGGGACTTGCTGCACTTCCACTGCATGGTTACGGCACAGCTCGCCTCACTTTGAAAACTTTCTTTTTTGGTTTTCCATTCGCAAAAGTTAGGATTTTTTAGGGGGGCATTTACTCGGTCGAGGTTCCAAGCGAGGTGAGACAAATTTTTTCTCGTTTCATTTGTCCCAGACTTTTTAAAATGGCAGCCCCCTAAAACCAGATCGTGGTCAATTGACGAAGCACTAATGTTATGCCGTTTGGCTTCCGATGAAAGAAGCTTTGCAGATGATGTTTCATGTAGTGTTTCAATGACGATCATCCACCTCCATTTAGAGGGTACAATCTGCAATGGGAAACAAAATCGAGTCCCATTTCTTTTGAAGCACTCCGACACCTTAATGGTGATAAAGATGCCCCTCTAAAGTTACTGTTTTCATGGAACAAATGACATGGCACTAATGTTCTACCGTTTGGCTACCGATGAAAGAATCCAATGAGTTAACACACCGTGTTTGTGTCGCATTGCAGATGATGTTTCATGTGGCATTTCCATGACGATCATCAGCCTCCATTTAGAGGGTACAATCTGCAATGGGAAACAAAATCGAGACCAAGATCTTTTGAAGCATTCCGACACCTTAACGGTGATAAAGGTGCCCCTGTAAAGTTACTGTTTTCATGGAACAGAAGACTGTATTAGCGATGACACCCATTCTGGACTTTTCGAGGGCTTTCAATGCCATTACATATTATATTTAGGAACTTGTTCGTTCATAGGTCCCTCTGAGACGCATGTACCTGCACCCTTTTCCCAGAGGGGAGACAGAGCGACCTTCCACTTAACAGGACGGTCAGTCCGCCCAGCTGGGGTGCCTTGCTTCTTGCTATACCTGCACACTGGAAATGTATTATAAGTCTGTACCACTTAGTTCCTTCTTTCCGCGATGCATCAGAGGTGAGGTGACTGCGATGTTTGTCTCCAGAGGCGGACGCATCCCCGTGCCAGGGAGCAAAGTGATAATTCACTTCTGAAGCCATTTTAGCACATACTACATTACAAGGCTGAAAAGATTGCTATGTCTGTCTTTGGGTCCAACGCACCTAGACAATTACAAAAGTAAGCCATGCATATCAGTCATGTGCTGGCTTGAAATAAAGCCCAGCCATCACTCCTCACATCTTGCACCCGCATAACCTTGTTTGGGAAATTGGACACTGTGGTGGTTATTTATTACTCATCACCTCTAACTCATTATAGACTGGTGTCACCTTTCATTTGTGAAAATCTCCATATTCTATTTCACTTCCTAACACGGTGATAAGTATGGGTAGGGTGGTCTGTGATGGCATTCATATTCCAACCTAAAATAAAATATTTCCTGTCAACAGTATTACGGCATGAATACCCAGCATAATAAAGAGGCAAGCTAGTGCTCATTATCACTATGTTCTTCTCAAGAAATGGACTAAATTAGAATGCATGGCCTTCTGCATTTGCTTTGTGAGACCCTTTTATACAGGACAAGATGCTTTCTGAGCTCAGGCTGAAGTAGCAACATGTTTGAATGAAACATTTTATCTGAGAGAAGGTTTCCGGAGCCCTATTTTAATGAAGTGCAAACTGGTAGTTCTCTGGCACATGCACTGTGTGCGTCTATTTTTGGTGCATGTCTGTGCAAGCAGCATAAAGTACAAAAGGGCCTGATGAAGTGGAATATAAATGTGATGGTGTGTTGAATAATAACACCACTCTCAGCTAGTTACATCATTGGGCTCGGCGCACCAAGGTAGCCAATCACAGTGACACATGATGACAACAGCTTAAGAGGTGAAGAAACGGCAAGAAGCAGATGTGGGTTTTTATTTCATTTATTTAATGATTGAGAAAAAAAATACAGTTGAAACCTCCTGTAGTGATCACATCTGTCTGGGTGAAATTGATCACTGTAAGCCGCTGGTTGACATTTGTATATTTATTACATGAAATGGTCACCTTTCGTATTTACTGGATTTTATTGACTGTTTCAGAAACACAGTACGGCTGTTTTGAATGGTTTTCAAATTACTGTAAAAAAATGTAATAACTGTACTGTGTGTAAATCAAATGCACTATTAAACAGTACAGTATTTATTGTATGTAAAATATAGCTTACTGTTAAAATTATAACTAGGCTATAATTAGGCTCAAACAGTATTGTGCTGTTTATAAATACAGTAACGTCAGTAGTGCAAATAAGCTACTAAACCACAGCTTGGCGCCAATTTCAGTAAATTTCTGAATTTTTAACAGGCGTGAAAATAGCTGTTGGCTACCATTGCCTAATATGAAAAAAAAATATATACCATTTTCTTCCCCGTATGTTGTCACGGATGGAAAGGCCAAAAATAAACAATGTAAGCAGACTACTTGAATACTACAAGCAAATTATTTTAACAATGAGATTGATTCTGTTGACAATTCTTTGATCCATTTAAACAGCTGATCACTTTAACGGTGATCTCTAAAAGCAGTTTAAACTGAAATAAAAAATGTTGATCATTCATTCGCATGGCCAACCAAATTAACAATACTCCAGTTATACTTCTACTGGTTCTAACACGTCATCATTAACAACTGAATAGCGAGTTATTACAAACCAGAACATTGTGTGTCTCACAGTCTTGAAAGTGACAGCCATACTTTTGGTGCTTTTATTTGGTTCATGGTTAGGATGAATTATTTTAGTAAAGGTCAAGGTAAAGGCCTCAGCATGCTTCAAACTACTTGCTTGTTGGATCAATGAAAAGCGTCTGAAAAGCCACTCCCCTCACACTTTTATTCTGTTAGAATTGAGGGGGCCTGTGTCCAAAAATGTCTGTAACTTTTCTGAAAACGACAAGTAGGAGGGGTTTAAGCTTTTACTCTCAAACTTTTTCACACAACTTATTTTGTCACTTTCCGTGTGAACAACCAAGTGCAACCCCATGAATATCATCAAAGGGAGATAGTCAGTAAGTGTGCGCCGTTATCCCCATTTGTACTCTTTACTTGATGAATAGTACGACGACTGCAAAATGCACAGAATTCTTGGAGAAAAACCAGGGAGACACTGGGATGCAGCCAGACGAAGGGTAATACTATCAGGCTTCTTACTCCGCACATGACGCTTAAATTATGCAACATGTGGCAATAGAATAGGTAGAGTAAATCCCCGTTTGAACAGAAAAGAGCACAGCACAACAGATCACAGGCCGTCAGTGGAAACAACACGTACCGGTCTTGTCTCGTCTCCTCAGGGTGGCGTCTCTCCCCGGACAGAACTGGGCCGCGTTTCACATTCTCTGAACAGAAGGCATCCCCCAGGTTCAGAGACCTTGGAGCAGTCAATGAGAGCATCGCCACAGCCTAATGAGGATTAATAACATACACAGAGGAGGCACATGGCAAAAATATCAGGCCCCCTGGGATATGGACTAAATATGACAAGCCTAAAGACTTTTTTGGCCCTCAAGGAACCCTGCAGAGGGATCCCCAAAGGTTTGCCAATTGAGGAAGTGTGCCATGAGGGGGATATTTGTGAAGATATAGGAAATCACACACTGTTATATAGCAACCCATTAATACTGTACAGAGATTCAATAAAAGTGTATAAAGTCCAAATTATTGTCAAGCATTGTATCTGACTACTCATTTCTCAATGATATCTTATCAGGTTATTATTATGATATAATAAGCAAATAGCAAAAAAAAAATTGAGTTGTGTTGGAAATTTATGTTTACATTGGATTTGCTGCTCACATTGTGTTTTAGAACTGAAAATATATCATTACTTTTTTTCTTCTACTTAATTCAATTTTTCATTTTTCTTTTCATAATCTAAATGCGATTCTAAAAGATACTAATGGAAAATTTAATTTTTTTTAATTGAAAATAAAACATTCATTTATATGTATTTAAGTTAATTAATTAATTAATAATACATTTATTTGTATAACACAACCAAGTTACAGTGCCGCGCAGAAGAAAAAGAAAAAAAAGAATAAAAGACAAAAACATAATTTTGAAAATACAAATTCGTTCAATCCATAAAGATGTCCCAAATAAATTAAAATAATTAAAAACAAGAAAGGTGCGAAAATGCCACTTAAAGCATGAAAGAAAATACTTTTTAAAGGGTTTAAAGGTAGTGTGTTGGAATGCAAAGCAGTTCACAAATGTATTCATGCTGGAGCCAGACAATGAAATCCATTGCTAAAGGGAACTTTCTTCCAAGTTTCCCCCTGATTTTGCCTCGAGTCTCCCTAAAACCTGCAGAGGTCCAAGGAGAACAGGACTCCGAGTGGGCCCCTTTGCTGGGTCCCCCCACCTCCAGTTCACCAAGGCCAAACAGACCGAAGAGGACGCTTGCAACACAACATCAGACAATCCCAAAACAAAGCAAAAGAAACTGGCCGTTACAAAGCTGGAAAAACAAATATGCCGACCTCCACCGTGGTGAAAGGACATTGCCTCAGTTACACGTGTGTGATTTGGCCTGGCTGTTGGCAGTCTTGCTCTGGCGCTCATTCATGCAGCTGGACGACTCTAGAGGACACTGGGACCGTCGCGGTGTTCGGCCAAATCGCCGACCGGCCTGCGTTCCCACCGCAGAGCAGACCCCAGCTGCACCGCCCTCCCCGTTCCACTGCCACTTTCCCCATGCTCGCAGTCCAGGCATCGATCCAAGAGATGTCGGAGTTGCAGCGGAGCGGAGCCTCTCAAACAATACTTGAAATGTAGCCGTAAACAATGATACAGCGGCCCAACAACCACTGTGATCTTTTTTTTTTAAAACTGTATTTACACGACCTAGGTCTGCTGGGCACAAAGTTCTGTTATGTTTCCCCTCACACTCACTTTCTAGTACACAATTACATCGGGGAGCTGCCTGCTGAAGCCACAGTTCCATAGTTTCTGTTTTTTTGCAGTTTTCACCGGAACAGTTGGATGTCTCGTGATAAAAAGGGAGAACTCTGTCACGTCCCAGATTGCGATCCTAGGGAACCAAACCAGGCGATGGTTTGATCAGATACTACCTTAATCTCTAAACTTCTGTTGCTTTAGGAAATTAAAAAAATTGGTGCATTATAAAGCAATTCTCCTATAAGCTCTTTCTGGCTGACAAATATTACTCTAGCGCATGCAAATAACACGCAGTCTGCCAATCGGAGAGAGTTCGTAGGTAAACTTTTCCAATCAGAGGCAGACAGGTGAAACAATGAGCCCCCCTCCGCCTGACTGACGGAAACGCAGCACTGCGGCGTTAGCGCTGCTGTCATAAACACTGCGTTTCTGTCACACACAAGTTAATTACAACCACCCCGGATGAGGCTGTGGGGTCCACTACCCCCTTTCCTCGCATTGTGTCACATTTAATTTCATTGCACCAAACATTTAAATAGGTGCCGCGCTTGTTGTCTTTGCAGCTTTGGATCACTGTCATTCTGCCAAATGAGCACAACAAATGCACTCTCCTCCCAGTCCCGTCCAGCCCAGGCTGTGTTTCACATCGACACAAACTCAATTATTGTCGGTAATTACAAGTATCTTGGGGTGTTTGAGTGGAGGCTGAATTACAAAAGCTGCAAAACATGGATTAAATTGCTTGAGCTCTTGATGGGAGGAGAGGGGGCCGTTAAAATGTCTCTCGGATTCAATTGGCCTAATGTGTCTGAAGCCGGTGGTGTGGCCGGCGGTGTGGCCGGTAGTTGGCGGTTTATTGGAAGTCTCTTTGTGGTCAGTTTGAACAAATGCCTCTTAGCCTCTTTGCCCAAGGGGCACAAAAGAAGATGGTGAGGGTGAGACCAGCTGCACGCTTCAGAGACTTGGACTCCATATGTCCACCCACTTAGTCTTGCTTTTGGTCTTATGTAAGGTACTTACATATCTTAAAAAAGTTAAACATTGGAGCTACTCAAAAAGCTGGTGCATCTCATACAGACGCTAACGGGAGCCTCGCCAAGTGCCGTGAAAAAAAATTAGAACGGGCAGGAATGCTTACTGCTTTTGTCTATATAGGGAACGCCAAAATCAACAACAAATGAAAGTTTCTCATTGTGTCTACTGATTTGATTAAACACTCTACAACCTCTACATCAACAGAAAGTAGCCTTTACTGATGCTTTAGGCATTCCACCTGGAATGCAAACGTGATGATGTTTGGCCTATCAGAGCAAAGTACGTCATGTGATCAAAGAAAGTTGAACTGCTTGAATGAAACCCAAAGATTTTAGATTTTTTGAATTATTGGATCTGAATTTGAGCAACCTGTTGCAATGTTCTCATTGAACATTGCAACAGGTATATATACTGTGTATATATATATATACAGCGGGTAAAATAAGTATTGAACACGTCACCATTTCTCTCAGTAAATATATTTCTAAAGGTGCTATTGAAATGAAATTTTCACCAGATGTCGGTAACAACCCAAGTAATCCATACATACAAAGAAAAGAAAACAAATAAGTTCAGAAATTAAGTTATGTGTAATAAAATGGAATGACACAGGGAAAAAGTATTGAACACATGAAGAAAGGGAGGTGCAAAAAAGCATGGAAAGCTAAGACACCAGCTGAAATCTATCAGTAATTAGAAAGCAATCCTGTCCCTTGTCAGTGCAAATTAATATCAGCTGGTTCAGTCCCAACTGATGGCCTATAAAAAGGTGTCTCATTACCAAGGTGTCACACAAGAAACATCTCATGATGGGTAAAAGCAAAGAGCTCTCTCAAGACCTTCACAACCTTATTGTTGCAAAACATACTGATGGCAATGGTTACAGAATGATTTCTAAACTTCTGAATGTTCCAGTGAGCACTGTTGGGGCCATAATCCGGAAGTGGAAAGAACATAATTTCACCATAAACCGGCCACGACCAGGTGCTCCTCGCAAGTTTTCTGACGGAGGAGTGAAAATAATTATCAGAAGAGTTGTCCAAGAGCCAAGGACCACTTGTGGAGAGCTGGGAGAATACAGTCTGGTCAGATGAGACCAAAATTGAACTCTTTGGATGCCATAATACACACCATGTTTAGAGGTCAAATGACACTGCACATCGCCCCAAAAACACCATACCAACAGTGAAGTTTGGAGGTGGGAACATCATGGTGTGGGGCTGTTTTTCAGCATACGGCACTGGCAAACTTGAAGGAAGGATGAATGGAAAAATGTACCGAGACATTCTTGATAAAAAATCTGCTGCTATCCACCAGGATGATGAAGATGAAACAAGGGTGGACATTTCAGCAAGACAATGATCCCAAACACACAGCCAAGGAAACTCTCAATTGGTTTCAGGGAAAGAAAATAAAGCTGCTAGAATGGCCCAGCCAATCACCTGACTTGAATCCAAGAGAACATCTATGGAAAGAACTAAAGATCAGAGTTCATAGAAGAGGCCCACGGAACATTCAAGATTTGAAAATCACACCTGAGCAATGCATGCGACTAGTTTCTCCATACAGGAGGCGTCTTGAAGCTGTCATTACCAACAAAGGCTTTTGTACGAAGTATTAAATAAATTTCAGTAAGCGTGTTCAATACTTTTTCCCTGTTTCATTCCATTTTATAACACATAACTTAATTTCTGAACTTATTTGTTTTGTTTTCTTTGTATGTATGGATTACTTGGGTTGTTACCGACATCTGGTGAAAATGTCATGTCAATAGCACCTTTAGAAATATATTTAATGAGAAAAATGGTGACGTGTTCAATATTTATTTTACCCGCTGTATATATATATATAGTTCAATGCTCTGAATGCAGTGACTCAATACAGTATGGTTCCATACATATGTACTTACTAAAGTAACATATGCATCCTGTACTAAAAGATGAAAGGTTTGACTTCATCTGGATATTTCTATATCAGATTAAAAAAACATGATGATGAAGATAAAGTGGTTAGCGTATACCTGCGGGTATAAACCGGAAAAACATTACATATTGCACCCTCGCTTCCTGCAGAAATATTAATTTATCTGAAAGCAAATGGAGCTTTTTATTGCTACAATTTCAAAAGACGATAGAGGGAACGCTCAGAAAGCCTGAGTGGAAAACAGGTTACAATTAGGTCAGTGTGCTGGAGTTGGAGAGATGTGAAAAAAAAAAAAAAAAAAAAAAAACCTTGAGGGTGTGTTTTCTTTTGAGACTGCTGTACTGCACCACTTCTAAAGCAGAATCTCTTCTCTTAGGGAAATTGGAATAGCAAATATAATAATACAGTATAATAATGATTTCTAATCTAATTCAAAAGGGGAAGAAGAGCTAAATCTCCCCTTTTGAATTAAATTCATTAAAAAATAACTGAACATGCCACAAAAGATTTACTCTAATGCACTTTCAGTCAAATATGCAATCAAGCAGAAACAAAGAAGTGCTGGAAGAAGTGTGCCCTTGAGTGTATTACACTCGCATTATAATCCATTCATTCTGAGGTGGTCAGCGTGTGCATGCTGTCAGCCAACTCTGGCTCGTGAGTCTCATCATCACCATCTGCCCGTCAAATCAAAACATGCACGAGTCACTTCCTCAGAGGCGAGCGGGAAAACACTTCGGAGCTAACAGACCTTTTTTCACAAGCTCCTGCTTCAGTACTTTGCAGTAGCTTGCCTCCTGCAGCAGGAAGTGGCTTCCAGAAGAAGAGCTTTTTTTTTTATGCGAGAGACACATGTAGGCTGTTCCGAGAGAGCATCTGATTTAAATTCAGCCGGCGTCATTATCGCATGTTAAGCAGCCGGGGACTCCAGAGGAACTCCATGCACACAGGATGTAGATGTATGAAAGCATTCATATATATATGTATACATATATAATGTACATATACACACAGGGTTACTCCCTCTTTCAGATTCATATTCAAATTGACTACACTGCTGGGACTTATAAGTTCAGTATTGCCAAAGCATGTTGCACAATGTTTGCAATGTCAATATAAAAATATTTTAGAGGAAAGTTATTAATTTAAGGTCAACACACTAGCTTTTCTGAGATGGTTCAACTGCTCATGGTGATCATTAGCAATGAGTTGTCATGTAGAAGGGCAACTGAGACCACCATATACCATCGGGCAAATCCCATTCGAGCCACGACGTGATGCTGCGACCAGAAGCACGTTGTAGTTAAATGGTTTCTTTTGAATTGTTGTTACTTCCCACTGTGTTGTGCTGTAGCCTTGAGACAAAGTTAATATCGTTTAAAGTCCATTTATGGCTGTAATGATGTGATGCAATCACATAAATTGACTGGATGCTATAGCAGGTCTACGTCCTGCCAGGCTCGGACTTCTCTGAGCAACACCCCGTGGCAATAAATTGACATGGCCAGCTTTGTTTTTGCGGCGCAGAGGGAAGAGGCAGCTTCTGTGGCACTTTTGAAATGCTTCTGAAAGTCACTAAATCGCATCTGGAATCACGTGTTTTGTCAAGAGCGGCTGTTATTGCTCTGGTGGCTGCTGTGAACTCTGTTGGAAGAATGGGGGATTGATAGTGGACTAGAACTCATTTCTGGCCTGGGCCAACCAAGCGGGTTCTGCCTGGTCTCATTCCCAAGGCGCCCAATACCAGTGGTGTATTTCTACTTCGTTACTGTACTTAAGTCGTTTTTTTGGATATCTGTACTTTACTTTACTATTTATATTTCTGTTGACTTTCACTTTTACTTCACTACATTTTGCAAAGAAAACTGATACTTTGACTCCGATACATTTCCCGTGAAACCTTCGTTACTCGCTACAAAATCAAATCTATCTTTAGAAAAAAAATGAATCATGAGACCAACGTCGGGGACTGTGGTGGAACACAGACTGCAAGCAAGCAGGTTTGGCGAATCAGTGGTCCTAGCTTGCAAGTTAAATCATCGGTTAATCACGTTAATGCGCAATTGCAAACAAGTGCTCTCAAAGCCGCGGTTTTTTGATTCCCAGTGATGCCCAGGATGCCAGCTAGCGAGCGACTACATGAGTAGAATTCCACTCTACGATGACTGATTTCATGATGGAAGCAGAAACGGAAGCACCTGCTACTCCCGCAACAAACGACGGTGGTGACGAAGACCAACACCCGTGGCCATATTTGCGAGAAATGTTTTCTTATGTTGGAGTGAAAGATTCTTCGTACCGGATGAAGTGCCTCTTATGCTTACCCAAAGCTACTGAAATATTGGCATTCAAAAACTCCCCATCCAACCTCAGGAAACACATTGAGGTAAATTAAGATTAATCCCATGAGCCGCAACGTTAATGTTTAGTTATCATAATTAGCATAAACCTGTTAAGATATCTAGCAGTGTTTCCCACAGGATTGGAGTATATCTTTGGCGGGGGAGGGGGGGAGACAGGTGGTCTGATCTTCTAATTTAGCTATACATGGTGTATGTTAGGCTGCTGTCTCTGTTTGTACCTCCTTGTCCTTGGTCATGGTGGCCACAGCACTTAAAAGAATAAACTTTATAATTCTCAAAATTCTGACCCTTTGCTTTTTTATTAACAGCATTTACTTGTACTTTTACTTTCAATACTTAAGTACATTTAATATCAGAAAATTACTTTTGATACTTAAGTACAGCACATATCAGATACTTTAAGACTTTTACTCAAGTAGTATTCTAATAGGTGACTTTCACTTTTACTGGAGTCATTTCCCAGTAAGGTATCTTTACTTTTACTCAAGTATGGCTTTTGGGTACTTTATACACCACTGCCCAATACCAACGTTTTGTCACTCTTAAGTGACTGTATGAGACACACCGGTATATCAACCCTACTGGGGCAAAATTTGCGGCCGTCCATGATGACGTAGTGTAACGAGTGACTAAGCTGAGAAGAGAGGACGTTGGGGGGGTGAAAAAATGGGTCAAACAAGCACCATACCTTCAACCAGGAGACCATGGTTCATGTCCCCTGTGAAACCAAAAGTCAATGATGTCTTATTTTAAGTTGCGTGAATAGGTAACATTGAGTAATGTTTTTAATTTAAATCACATAACACAGTTATGTAATTTTTACAACCAAACTCCTTACCAAGTAGTTTTGTTACCAAGGGATCCTGACCATATTTTCAGGCATACATATATATATATATATATATATATATATATATATATATGCAGCCCTACTGCTGTGTCTGCCTGCAGTATCTCACAACTATCTTTGCTGCAGAGGCACATCCTGCTGTACACAGAACCAGAGGCAGTGCTGTAGACAAACCGCAGCAGGAGCTACACAGAGGCCTGACCCACTTTTAGAGCTGACGAGGAGTGAAGTGTTTGGTTCTCGGCTGGGTGGAAAGCAGGGGTGGTGCGGTGCTGGCCGAAATAACAAACATCTTCTGTAGCTCCCCAACATCACCCCAGGACAAAACCACACACCCACACATGCACTCACATCTCAGCGTGGCATGGAAAACGCCAGGGTGAAGGGTAGTCTGACGGACGCAACACCAGGCAAAGCGGCTCGCTCTTTGAAGGGCCATCACTGTCATAGCCCTTCTAACTATTACTGAGCTAATCATCTATCTTGTCGGCTACCAAGCAGTCATCTGCGCTGCTCATCACTTTTTTCCTCTCCATCCTTTTTCCCCCCTTTCTTTCCACTCTTTTCTTTTCAGCTGGGCGTTAAAGAGCTTTGTCCACAAGATAAGAATTGTGATAATTAATGGCACAACATGTTTCTCATTTAAAATCTAATCTAAAGGAGGTGGACACAAATTATCCAGCCTAATTGAAACGCTAAAAGCAATAAAGCCGCTCTCTGCAACCTTAATGTGATTCTTGAATAGGTGGGGAATGGAGTAAGGGGCTCGGAGTTGGGTAATATCAGTGGTGGTAATGTGGCTTCAGTTACCTTCCTCTTTGTGCTGCTTGTCTGCTCGGAGCTCCGAAATCACCGTCTGTGGACACATTGTGGGAGAACAAAATTACGAGTGAGGGTTTTGCTGCAGTGAATAATTATCAGTGTTTTCTAATAGCGATGACTAATAAAACTACAAGATGGAACATTTTATGGACAAAATTGATGTGTTCTCACCAAGAAGCAACCTCCAGGTCTGAAAAATGAAGCCAAAGTGGACGCACCAGAAACAGTTCCTTGAATGGCCACTGGAGCGTGGCTCTAAAAGCGAGTCAATCACCGTAGACCCCCATGTTGTAAGGCCCAACTTTGCAGCAGAAGTAAACAGTTTACAGACTGGTCTCAAAAGCTTATTTACCCGTTCATGACAACTTGAGTGGGGTGAATCACCCATTTAAGTTATATTAAGGCTTAAAGTTAAGCATAATTTAGTGGGGCATGGTCCGTTGGACTGACAAGTCGAAACCATGAAGCCGCTGGCCTGCCATTGTTAAATTTTTTGTTGTACTGAAAGACATTTAGAAGTTGGCTGTTGTTATTCAGATTTTGTTTTAAGCCTGTTTTTGACTGGCCAAAATTAGCATCCCAATTAATATCACTGTTGAATTACAGATGAACCTTGGGAAATTTGCTCTTCACAAAGAGCATAAATGAATATAAAGAGAAGGATAACAATCATATATGATAGCAAATAATATTACATTAAGCATAGAAAACATCCTAAAAAGTTGGGGACAATCAGTTGGGGAAGACTTCACGTGCAAGTTAAAAAAAGTGTGGTTCCAAAAAAAATAGATTGCGACAGCAAAAATACCAAACTCAAGGGTTCAAAACTCTAGTTCACACACCAATGGGTGAGGTCACGGTGACTACTTCCACTTTTATATACAATCAATGGCTCTCACAACTGAAACTGTAAGAAATTGTTGAAATGCTGAAAGTTGAAGTGGACTTTGTGGAACTTGAGTTGTGATTGTTTAGTCAAACCAATTTTATGGAGATTGTGTTTGTGTTTGCAGATTTCTTTCTGTTCTTCAGGGCTGTTTAGAGGAAGATGAGAGGAAAAACTTGTAAGTGATGACTACTTTTGATTCAATACGGTCTTATTTCACCCAAAACTAAACTAACATGAATAAGTAGCTCTTGTTGGCTCCTTTCCAGGCTAACCATTTTTGAAATCAGCTATTCCGAAGTAATTCATGATGAAACAAATACGTTAACATAACTGAGCATGGAGGGTGGCAAACTGAATTTTAATAGAATGTGGTTTTGCTTTAACAGAGCTGCGGAGCTTTTAATCGTTGCCAAATCTCCAGGCAGACGCACAAGATTCTCATGAAAAAAAAAAGAAGTAGAAGAAGAAAGGGCCACATTTTGATCTCCTGGAGAGGCCTGGATGCTGGTACACAAGAAGCTGACCCCTCACCATTCTGCACGTCCTTAATTCCATTGAGATCCGGCATATGTGTCTCTCACAGACGCCCTTTCTCAGACGTGTTCAGACAGTGAATTGAAAGAGAAATCTACAGGCTAATTATCCCTGACCTGGGTGGATTTGGAGGACCTGCCAGGCATCTTGTGATTGGTCCTCTCACCGGTTGTCAAGACCGGGATTAGCGGGGACAGCGAGGGAGGTGGACAAACCCCTGCGGTGAACCAGTCAGACCTCCAATCCCGCCCGACAAGAGCACCAATAGGCCTCTTTATCAGGGTGCAGATGGAAATGCCTGCAGAGAGGGCCGAATGCGGTATGTGGCTACCTATTATGCTCGTCTTTTGTTGAGAGATGGCACTGGTGGGGAGAGCGATGGGGGATTTCATCTTTTTTTCTAAAAGGCAGCCTTGCATGCCTCAGAGTAGAGTGTGATTTAACACTAACTTGAACAGAGTGTTTGATACCAGAGGCCTTCAAAAGGTCCAAAATACTACCTGTGACTTTTCTAAGACGGGGGGGCTTCATCCAGTTCTGGGGTCTGAGTGGACCTGACAGCAACTGGAGCTGAGCCTGAACAGCAGACACATAGGACATTCTGAATTCTGTTTGATGACGGATTTCACAGCCCCAACTTGAATTTTTCTTTTTTAAAATAGGGGGAATCTAAGGCTCTCCACATGTTGATGAAAACTTGATGAAACATGGTATCTTGCTTTCGTTTATCTCAGCTGTTCAAGGGGCCCAATTAGATCCTGAGAGCAATGAGAACGACACCTGCTTTTGTGTGTCATGCCAAGTGAATTGTTGAGATCTGAGTATGCTTCAACATCACTAACATCAGACCAGTCAGACGATCAGACAAGAGAAAACAAAGACGTTATTAATATTACATTATTAGCCAAACAGAATATTGGTATACTGGACAAAATATCACAAGAAGGAAAGCTGTGAGGCAGGTTATATTATCTGAAGGCAGAGCTATTCTGCAGTCCAACACATTTCAATTGCTTCATTAATTTTACTGCAGACTCACTCTAGCCTAAGTTTGCACATTGCAAATGAACAAAGGTAGAAAATCAATATCAGATCAGCAGATACTTGATATAAAAGGTAGGGGTAAAATAAAATAAAGAGAAGAGAAGAACTTGCCCACCCTGTGACTTTCCAATGCGGAGACCTTATAACAGTCACTTCAAACAGAGGCTCTTGCTTAGGGGCCCCTTTGAACCTTTAGGTCCCTAGGCCTGTCCCCAGCAGGCCCATTTGATAATCCCCTAATGATCTGAATGAACGAATCTCTTGGTCCGTCTGACTTTGTTGTAGGAATGTTGCCTTGTTCCTAAGTCTCTGAAACTACTTAAGATGCTAAACAAGAATCAAGAGACTCTCAACAAGGCGACGGCAGTGCAAACAATGGCAACAATGCTATAAAAGCGAACAGTGCTTACCTGGGGGGGGACCGGAGGGTGGGCGCTACATTTTTGTAATTTGCCATAAGTAGCTATTAGTTGTTTGTTGCTATATTAATGTTCTAAATGTTGTATAGAGCACATTTTAGTGAGTACAACTCTACATAACAGATAGAAATGGTGACCAAAACTGTTTTGATGAATGGAATTTATCCTGAAATATTTATGGTTGACATCATGCTTCAAATCAGTAATTTCTAATAACAGGTTTGTAATCTGAATTGTTGGAATCCTGGGACTGGACTGTTTGATTCTTGTCGGGAGCTCAGGTTTTTCAAAGGTCTTTGAGCATGCAATCATGTATTGGCCAGCCTCCATTAGCAGACCGTCCACCGAGCTCCTCAGAGCTCCTCAGAGCCCCAGCAGGGTAATGAGCGGGGTCCTCAGAGAACCAGGTTAATGTGTTTTTATTGCCGTGGTGAAGCTAATAGAGTTGTGATGACTGCACACCTGCCACAGGCAGACGTCGGGGAAAAAAAAAAAAAAACCAGCCACCGTGAAGTCTCCCACAAGGCCCAGGGCTGTCTATGGGCAAGAGTGCAGTTGACAGATAAAGCATTTGACAGTGACACATTGCTGTGGGATGGCAACAAAAACGACTAGAATTTTAAGACATACATTGGCTCTCCCAACTTCCCTCTCCCCCCCATGTTAGGTTCTTCTAGTCGTTTCTGCTCTTGCTTAAATTCTACATAAATAAGTGGAGAAGAGAAAATTGCACAGAGACGCACAAAGCAAGTGGCTGTCTGTGAATTATTCCATCCTTATTTCCTCTCACAGACATAATTTGGCTGATTTTCTTTCACGGACGGCTACTTTTCACTCATCCACCCTCCATAAATTCTCCAATTATTGATCATTACATTACCCTAGAATGCTCTTCATTAAGGTTATATACCTTTTGTTAAAAATAATCTCAACACCAATGGCAACAAAGTAATGCCACAAATTAGAAGACCCACATTAGCAACATGCCGTCATTCTATTCCAGGCAGCCACGGTGAGGGCAAGGAAGGTTACTTCCACAGTGTCATCTGCTACACAACACTGAGTTCCGGCTTCAAATGATGCTCAGTAATGGAAATGGACTGGAGAACTGAAACTCCATTGTAATCGTATTACTTTCTGTTTCTGTTTGGTCACTTTTGTTCCACGATCCATAGATATGCAGTTAAAGCAACATTTAATTCTAATTTACAGGCTTCATTGTGGAGCTAAATAGCACATTCTACTACCACTATCAACTATTTGCCTATTTTCAAGATGGCACACTTACTTTTTTTTTTTAATGAGATTTCTTAGTGTGCTCATATTGCTAATAAAGGGCAGCAACTAAAATAATCCTCCACCCGAAAAAAAAAAAAAGCATTCATACATCCCCTTTTATTTTAATGTGGTTACAGGAGTTAATTAATTTATACCCTACAATGCAACATCAATACCTTAAAGGTACCACAAGGAACTATCATTTTGTGTCCATTTCAGCAGTCAAGGTGGACAAAAGCTGATTATTAATAAATACAAACGTAATGAATACTAGAACACCCTTTACATTTTTTGACCACTAGTTGTGCTATGGAGCAATGTTTTGATAAGTGTTTTTATATTGTGTTCTACAAAAACAAGCTTGTGACCCAATTAATTGATAGTGCTAGTGGGTTCACGCTATTTTACAGCTAATCATTGTCTTTAACATTGTTAACAATGATATAAACAACAATGTTTAAAAAAGATTTAAATTTAAATTATAAAACTTAATGTTTTATATCGAAAATGACATGACCACTCACAACAAATACACACTGATTGTGATGAGGATACATTTGAGTTAGACCATAAATTAGCATATAAAAAACTACTATTAACTAATACTACTTAATATAAAGCATTTCAATGGTATTGTTGAAGGCTGTGATCACCCCACATGTATTTTCCAGCTAATTAGACTTCTTGACCAGTTTAAGGTGGAATAAATTGATGCCTTTTTATGAACAAATTTAAGAATACATTAGAAAACATTTGTAAATCAGACTCATTGTGTTTTGTGAGAAACACAGAATTTTACCTTAATTAAAATAAAACAGGTTACCTTTACTCAACCTGCAGCACAATGTTCACAACACACAAAACATTACCATATAAGGAAGTATTACAACAACAACAACTTTTATGATTGACATCAGGTACTGAAGTCCTACATTTCCCAGAATTACTTTTGAAAGCACCCACAGGCGCTCTCTTTGATCCAGTGGAGACAAAAGCATTTTATAAGTTTTACTAGTTTAACAAAGTCAAAGAGGAGAAAACAAAGCCTGGAAGTGTTGTTGAAAAAAAAAGAAACATCCAGCAGCATTAGCTGTTTGTAAGAGCAAGGGCTGGGATTTCCCTTTCACTCCGGCAGTGTGCAGGTGCCTGTGTAAAATAAGAAGTTGGATGTCGGATTAGCGTTAATTCCATTTCAGCCCCCTGCCAAATAAGCGCTGCATGACAAATCACTCAATAGTGGCATGACAGGGTTAGCTTGACACAGCACCAGAGCAATGTGAGTTTTCAGCTAAAGAAGTTTCTCTTGCCAGATGGTAATCAGTTTGGAATTTATTTAATCCCCAATTCATAGGGCGAATAGTAATATGTCTTTTCCTTAATCATTGTGTCTCCAGCTGAGTTCAATAGCATGCTACATTCCTCCTCCCGACGACTCAGCCTGTGTGCACAGAAAAGCCTTTCATTCCCCGTCACATCACTCTGACAACAGTATAAAATGCATGGAACATCTAAGCGCAGCCCGGCATTCCCACACGGTGTTGGTTCAGCCCCAACAATAATCCACCTCAGATCCTCCTAATTCTGTTAAAACAACAGATCAGGGCAGCCACGTCTGACGGGAAGATTTCAGCAGCTTATCTTCCACCTTTCCAGTGATAGATGAAATATATTCTCTTTTCTTTTCTGGATTATTTGATTATGTATTATATATGCCTGTGTGTGCATGCTCATGTATAGATTCTGCAAGTCCCGCATACATTTTGTTCAAGTTTGAGTGGTGATCTGTAATGTTCTTGTATTTTATTGGGCAATATATTTAATCAGTCACTGCTTAGACTTTCTGTAACACTAGGACCACCAGGACCGTGTGCCAATTGACCCTTTCGCTAAGACCCGCCCCCCAGCTGCTACCCCGGCTAGCTGCCAGAGTTACCATGGAGCCCACACTGTCACTAACTGCATGAATTTACTAAAGATGATGGGAAATAAACTAAATATCACAGATTCAGGATGAGTATTCGAAAGCGCAGTCATTTCTTTACTGCCGCTGCATGTCTCCTATCCGGACCAATTTGATTGAAAATTGCTAAAATCCAACTACACTTATATATAATTTCGCACCTACTTTATTGTAGCCTTCAGTTAAAAGTATGTGGTATACAACATTCTTAATATCTTTGAGAAGCTGCATGCGAGAGCCATACTTTAACCCGAGAAGCTAACCATTGTGCCATTGTAATAAGGGCTCCGTGGCGATCGTATCCCTTTTAGAAGCTTTGAGATTCAACCTTGGACTGTTGTTACTTTTTGGAGACTTTGCAAAATAATTCCATAATGATTAATCCAACACTAAATATTTTCTGTGATTGTTTATGTTATAGTTGTTGCCAGCTGTGAACATTCAATTCCTGATGCTTACTTGAGTCTGTTGACCAATCAGAGACTGTTTTCCTGACTTGGAGGGCTGTTGGATGGGTCGGACAAACACAGGATTTTCAACCAGGAGACAATAATGTGGTGTTCTTCTATGGTCACAATGTTAGGTTTTACTGTCACTTTACAAATGCATTATTATTAACTCTAACAAGACTCTTTTCGTTAAACCCAACTAAGTGTTTTTGTTTATGAATTACAATACACCAATGCCCTCATATGACCTACATTAGCAAAAACCATAAATGAGATTATTGGCTAATTCCATCTAGTTAACCTTAATGCTTGCCACTATGTCACACCCTCAAAGGTCAGCTGAAACAATTCACCAGAAAGCCCCTCAGAGGACCCAAAAGGGGCCGCCAAAATCAACACACGAATAAAAATCCTCGTATTAGCTTTAACTAGTTAGAAGGGAAGTGAGAATGCTGTTATGAACAGTCGAGTTAAATATATCTGCAAAAGTGTCATTGCAGGAAATTTGTATGAAAAGGCTGTTTTTGCATATAATTACAGTAAAGTCAGAGATCATGTGTCGGTGCTTGGATTTTATATATTTCATACTGGAAGTATCATTCAGTCCTACCCTTCAAAAACATAAACTGCAGCATGTACTGTCTACTGGATCAGTCAAATTTTTTGAGTGGGATCTGCAGCTTTCTCTGACACTGATCTGCAAACAGCGAATCTGACATTGTAGGCGACTCCACTAAACACACATTCGCTCACACACGCACACACACACACACACACACACACACACACGCACACACACACACACACACTTACACCTGCCTGTGTTGCAGTTATGAAATCAGCTCGGCTTAACCTGCATGTGCCCTGTTGGTTTAAACAGATTGCATTCATATTTTGATTCAAAGCTGCTGGCATCCTGGCTCGTCTCCCCCCGGTGGAAGCATTTCCATTGTCTGCATTCGGACACAGAGGATCCTGGATCCTGGATCCTGTCCATGCTGTTTCCATCAGGCTCTGCCTTCATAAACTGGGACTCGACACCCCAGTGAAAATAACCGCGGTCGGACAGGAAAGCTGGCCATTTATCTGTGTTTGCCCTGAAATCCAGCACCGCTCAGAACGCTCTGAAAGTGGGATTATTTCTCCTAAGGGGCCTCTAAGTCTCTAAACCCCAATTACTGTGCTACCATTTGATTTATGGGTTTATATTTAATGACACATTAAAATGCAATTAGCATCTGTATCCAGAACAAACTGTGTGCATCCAATGCAGGACTTTCAGAGAGCAAAAAAAAGGCGACATGGATTCCCTTTTGAATCTACAACAGACACTAGGCTGGCAGTATTTTAGCACTTACTTTAGATGAAACAGCTCTGCCTGTAATGGAAGTCTATTAAAGCCACATATATTGACTTCTTTAACAGTATAGCGGAATAGAGAAGTTCTTCAGTGGACTGCTACTTAAAAAAAGAAAACAAGTCTGATTTACTTGGCCAACACGTTTCTTTATTTGTCTCTAGCTTTATTTCCCTCAATAAAACATCAAAAACCTTTACATAGGAAATGATCCCTGTCCACGCTTTGTACACATCTAAATTACAGTAAGGGAACTATGCTAGCTAATAAATACTCACATATTTTTTCAAAAACATGCTATGATCTAGTCCGACATGGACGCAGCGACTTCTCCAAACCCCCTGACCTCAGGAGATGTCACTGGATTTAATATGCCTGAAAACACTCTCAGTCAATGCTGTAACTGACCCACACAGCACAGCAGAAGACAGTGTGCTCTCGAAAGTCAGCTTTAGACATGGCGGAAGGCAGAAATAGCAGTGAGATCAGCAGCTTGCATTCCTGCGTGCTGTGCTGCATGCTGATTGAGCTGCCAGTATTGTATTCTCATAAAAAATGGATTGGCTTTACACAGGCCAGCAGACAGAGCATCTTTGATAATCTCCCTCCTCTCTGGTTAAAGAGCAGTTTTTATGGGCTTGTCGGTTGCGCTTTGATATCCGGGCTAGTTAAAGGACTACTTCACCCCAAAAACTGAGCATTTGGGTCTCAATATCTCACCTCATGTTGCATGGAATTGTATATGAGAACTTTGTCTCCTCGCATGGCTCCAAGGTGAAAGGAGAATCAAAAAACTGAGAAAAGTCAAAGCTCTCACACTACTCTAGATCACAATTATTCATCAAGATTATATATTGTCGGTCGGAAGGCGGAAACACTACCTCTTTCGTCAAATGCTTTCGGCACTGATTTCACCTGCAAGTCCTGCTGCATTACCGCTGACGTACAAATCCAAATAAGACTTAGAATAAAGCTCTGCTTCACCTGAATTTAGTGCCTTTTGTTTCTCACAGGCTGCTGCTGTAGCGGTATGACATCTCCCCAAAAGGGAAGCTGAAACATCTGGGTTTGCCCCCTGATGGCTGGCTGTTTAGGAAGTGCTTGATTTTATATGCAGCAGAGTTTTCTATGAGAGTAGCACGCCTTTTAATTGTCAGTATCAGAGGTGATCCTGTTCATTTAAACGTGGGAAGCCGAAATAATGATGGCAATTGATAATTGATTAATTGTGCATCCATAACATGCATCTCTGCTAAAACTTTACTACGTAAAACACTTCAGTAGAAACATTATCACTCTGTTCGTCCATGCTTTTCAAAAAGTAATGTTTTTTAGTGAAGATGCATGTGTTTGCTGGATAGATAAGACTTAGAATATACTGCACAAGTTTTGTGAGCTCATTTAATTTCATCAAGACACCTCTACGTTTTTGGATTCTTCGCTCACCATGGAGGCATGCAAAGAAACAAACTTTTCTTCAAGAATTTAATGTAACACGATGTACGTCACTGATATACAAATGGCAATTTTGTGGGTGAAGTATACCTTTAACTAACTTAACTCCATAGATGCCAAGCTGGGCCCTGGCTTACTCCCTCTTAGCCGTTTACGTCAGCAAATGCTGTGGCAAAATCAAAGATTTCAGTTGGATAGCATGTAACCATAGGCAGTAATTTGTATCTCCTGCGTTTGTAAATTATGCTAGAACACAGAATACAAGATCCATTAAAATCATATCTCCACTTTTTAGTTTACTTTTTTTACACTCATATTAACATTAAAAAGTAACTCTGTGTCAATCATTTGCAACAAGTTCAACTTTGGGGAACCTTGGCACGCAAAGTCTGTGCTATTGACAGACAGCAAACTGTGAAGACAGACAGCGCTTATCTTGATGGAGCAAAGAGTCAGAAAGTCCAAAATGGAGGAAGCTCTTGTAGTTTATTGGCTGTGTTCCAGTAACCAGTGTTATTTAACCCTCTACCAGAGTATGAACTGCTCAACAGAACCAAGTGTTTCAAGATTCTTATTATTATTGAATTAAAAGTGCTTAGAGGGGAGTTAACAGTATGAAACTTTTGAAATTGACTTGCTACTGCTAGCATTTTCCTGGCTTATAATTGTGTTGGCTGTTACTCTCCAGTAAAAGTAGTTCAACAAATAGCCCTGTCAGAACTCACTACGTCAACAAGAATGTATTACGGCCTATTTTGTAAAGACACAAACATTTGGTTTGCAGTGCCACTTTCTCGTATGACAAGGGGTTAACTCTCCACTAAGACTTTACCTTTTTAAAAAGATATTTGGCCTTTATAATGAAGTAAACAATGGAGATGTGACAATAAATAAGGGCAGAACGAGAGAACCCCTGGGCTGTGGACTCGAAGACGCGGTGGAAGTTTACTTTAGCCCCTTCTGGACCGCAGGAACTTTCCACAAGGACTAGGAACCTTTCAAGGAGCTCATTGTGTTTCCATTGAAGGGAACAGGGTCTAAATTAAGTTCAAGGGTTATTTTACCCAGGCACCAACCTCCAGGTGGGAAAAGTGAAGCCAATGCAGAGTGCCTTAAACTGGGATTCTCCCTAACGGCCAGCAGGGGAAGACTTAAATCGAGTAAAGGCTCACCTGAGGCCACTGACCATATGACTAGAACTCCATCGCCTTTGTGGACTCCTGATTCTTCGTGGAAGAGGTTATGGTGGCATAATGTATTTGTTCGGTTCTGATTCTATACATCCTAGTCTCTGACTGTACTTGTATCTGATTGTACTATTTTATTTATAGTGACTGCACTGTTTTAAGTGTTTGTTTTACGTCATGTATTGTATGTGTAATGTTTTGTCCTTTCTGTGGTCCCCAGTAAGATTAGCAGCCGCTAAGGCGTCAGCTAATGGGGATCCAGTTAATAAACTCCAAGAAAACCAAGATGACCATGGCCAAAATGCAGAACTCAAAACCTAATTATAATAATTTCACTATATTGCGTGTGGCTATTAGCGCCGATGTTTGTGTATTAGACTTGTTTTTGCAATGACGATCATTCGCAAAGAAAAGGGCAAAAAAAATGCACATATTTTCAGCATATAACCTCATTTAAATACGTGCAAATAGCACAGAAGCATCGAGACGTGATTTGCTTGGTAGCACAGTTAAGGGTACGTATTTGGGGTTTTATTTCACATAGGCCATCCACGCCTCAGTTTTACCAAAGGACACCAAGGAGACAGCTTTAGCCCATGACTTTTACAATGCATTCAAATTCTTTGAATCGGATCCAACAAAAGAAGCTGCAATGACAAGAACAGATTTCTTTCACAATCCCCTCAAATGTGTGGTTTCAGTTGAAGCTACTTATACAATAAAGCTCAGAAGCTGCTGCCAAAAGAGACATATAGTGCCGTGTTTTTTTTATGTGTAAAAGGGGAAAATGACACTCATGTTAAACAAATCAGGAGCAGCAAGGAGAAACGACCTGGTCGAACGTGTGTGAGATCAAGAGGATCCTCCACACGGCTGAGTTAGTGTGTGGTGACAGCTCGAGTGAGTGGACTGGCCCGCTACGAGGCAGCAGCGTCAGCGGAAATGACATGAATACAATTGATCTTGGCTCCTCCGTTGGAGCGACCTTGTATATAAAGTCTGACAAAGGGTCAACAGCTTCTTCAGGAGAGGGGAGTCTTCTGCTCTGAGCTCCAGACGTTAAGAAGAAAGGAAATGCCATGTGGGATGGAGACGACACAGCCATCACCGCACACATTTCCCTCTGAAAAAGAAGCTCTTCATGTAAGTCCCAAATCCCCCCTGCGCTGCCATTAAGCAATTAACGCAGGTGGAACATATGGGTGCTGCAGACTAATGTAATCACTTATGCAAATGTAAAAAAAAAATCAAATTCAGAGGATTAATTTCGGCACAAACACGTGCTGTGAGAGATGTCACGTTTATCTCATGTGCAGATGGAGATCGAGACGATGGTTTCATCAAGTATGCCTGTCTCACAATTTGCATGGTAGATGTAACTTTTAGAAACTTGCTAGCTTTACATATGATATCACTGTTCAGATGACTAAAACTGAGATCAATCTAGTCATAATAATAAAAAAAATAATAATAAACTTTATTTACTTTGCACTTTTCAAATCAAGGTAACAGAACAGGAGGTAATGAAACAGTTCAAAAATACAGAAATACCAGTATGCCAGTCACTATATATATATATATATATATAGTACCAGTCAAAAGTTTTGACACACCTTCTCATTCAATGGTTTTTCTTTATTTTTATTTTTATTTTTTTCTACATTGTAGATTAATATTGAAGACATCCAAACTATGAAGGAACACATATGGAATTATGTGGTAAACAAACAAATGCTCAACAAACCAGAATATGTTTCATATTTTAGATTCTTCAAAGTAGTTGAATGAGAAGGTGTGTCCAAACTTTTGACTGATACTGTATCTGTATAAATATATACATATACATGACAGTGTATGCAGTTACAAAAATGTGCGTTATGTATTATGAATAAGGCTAGTTACTATGATCACACAAATCCTTTGTTTGTAAAATCTGATGTTATAAAATGTAATATTTGGTATATTATAAAATAATGCAAACAATGTTCCGAGCTAAAACAAAGTCACTCACAGACTGTGTACAAAGTTTTTTTTCAATACACGAGTGTAAATATGATTTGAGAGATGTTTGTAAATTTACCGTTCAAAAAGCTAAAAAGGGGATTAAAAGAAGATTCATTTCTATTGTTGGGGTTAAAATATGGAACAATTCTAATATATATGTAAGAAGGTGTAACTCTTTTTTGGTTTTCTAAAAGACTGTCTATAAAGCTATTTTTGAGGGATACAAGTCGGAATGAAATATATTTTTTCTTTTCTTTTTTATATATATTGTTTTCTTGAGGGTGGCTTGATTGATGGGAAAGTAAGATAGGCATATATAAGCTTAATGCTTCTGCCTATGCCTTTTCAGTTATATTGTATACTATTATATAGGCTGTATACACTGCATTGTGTGTGATGACTGAATAAAAAACATTAACTAACTATATATATATATATATATATATATATATATATATATATATACCCCTAACAGAAAGACAACATCACCTTTGAGGCTGATAGATCTCCAGTTACAGCACCCACTACCCATTGGTAGTGCATGACAGCTCCGCCACCATTGGTTTATGTACGCATGTGTCAATGAGAGGAAAATTGTCAATGCACCCATAAAAGACAAAGCGATTGTGACCATAAACTCATGTTGACGGTCCCAATGGCTGGTTTCAAGTCTTTAGTAGAGCATGATGTTCATTTAGTAAATTATGGTCCAATTTAAAGTAATATAGAGGATAAAGTAGGGGATTATTACATGACCTCCTCGCAGATTGAAAGAATGCACTCAAATCAGACTTAATAACTCAAAGTGTGCATTACAATTTTTTCATTTCCACTTAAACCATTGAAAATCTGTCCAACTCCTACCTGCCTTTTATCACGATGGTTAGCTCAGATTTTATGAGGTTAATAAATTAATGTTTACAATAGATTTCAAAGTCAACATGTGAGAAAGACAATTCTTGAGATAGTTTAACCTGATTGTTTTTTGTTAGTCTCCCTTTGGCCCCTCAACTGCAAAGCCTTGTGGGAATTAATATTTGGAGTCTGTGGTCAGAGACTCCTTCTATCAATCACACAAATTGCCCCTCACCTTGCAATATTCATGATAATGCAACCAATGACACAGCGTTAATTGCATCCATTTCTCACCTCTTCTGATGCTCTGACACACAGATCAGGAAGAGGCCGGATTCCTCTCGCTGCTGCTCACGCTCAATCCATCATCCTTCATCCTTTGTGTGATGGATGCTACATTCATGGAGCATTATTTCAGCTGTTTGTACCCCTCTCTGCCATTCCCAGTTCATTCCCAGTTCAGCAGTTCATATGCAATTTGAATTTTGTTTGGTAAGCAGACACAAACAGAACTGTTGTGCTCAAATGCACCAACCAAATCAGTTTTTGTTTTTGGTTGATGCATTGCCTTGCTGGATTTCCTGCGATTTTGCAAGTAAGATCATGCAAGATAAAATGAAAATCCATCTGGCAGCTACGGCGTGGTTAAGACGTATGTGAGACGACAATGGCAGCTCAGGAAGAGGTTAGCTGCAATGTAAACCCTCGGACGACTCCTCACTGTCAATGTTCGTCCACTGAAAGTGCTTGTTTTTGCCACTGCCAGGCACAGATTATTAAAAGGGTCTTCATGAAAACGACCCTAGGAAGTAATTAAACTTTTTTATTTTCCTTTCGCTTGATCTGGCCTGTTTGTTATTGAGTCATGTGACTTGTTTCCTGAGGACAATGGTTGGAACGTTAGCGAGAGTTGGACAGGGTGGAAAGCTTACATATAAACACCCCAACTTTTCATGGTCACGTCTCTACACTGCATGATGCTTCTTCCTGCATGGGCACGGTGTTTAAGGAGAGACTGCTACTGTAAAGCAGTTCATATTAGTAAAGTTTATAGAACAGGTTCGAGAGACAAATTAAATCAAATCCGGCAAAATAAAAAATTAGCAGAATAAAGTTTACTTACTGAACAGTTAAACAAATTTCCCTTCTTTAACTTGTAAAGCCAAGGAATGGGCTCAAAGCCTTCCTCTCAAAAAACTCTTCTAGACTGATGCCAAAACATTTTTTGTGAGAAATAGCAGGTGGAAAAGATCACTGGTCAAACTGGGGTGAACCTTCCAGGCAGACAGCCACTAATCCGGTTATTCCATGCTTTAAAAATACTCCACATGGGTGTAACAGTGAAATGAATCATTGCCTGTTCCTGCAGCAATGTCTTTATGTCGGAAAGAATTCAGCAAAACTTCTGCATTTCACTAAAACATCAGCAGAGCAGAACTCTCTATCATTTGATCCATTTAGTTGACCTTTCCCCGTAAATCACAGCTGAGCAATCTGATCGAACTCTGCAGAATGTTGGGAAAAAGTTTTCGGACTACAATGCAGAGTGTCCTTTTTGTGTAGCTGGGAAGCATCTCTGTGCCGGCTGCTGCGTGGTCTTCACTCAGCCTCCCCTGCAGATGTGCGCTGCAGCTGACAGCTGCGCCAGTGGCTGAAATAGAATGAGCGATTGGAGGCAAACATTTCTCGTTAACAATTACAGCTGAATAGTGATCTGAAGGTTAATTTGGTAATCAGTGCATCTGCAGTAGCTACAACAAGAGATGACATTCGTCTTTGAATGAAGAGACAAGGATGTTTCCCAGCTGAAAAGTTGAAAAGGATACAAAAGTGAGTTATTCAAACAGTAAAAACTAAAATATATATAATACCACATTTGATTTGTTTTAACTCTATTGGATTCATTACTTTTACAGGGCCGTTAAATTTTGATTTAGTTTTGAGTCAGATTCCTTGGCCTGTTGGGGCTGTTGGTGCATTTTATGAGGACATCGCACAGGGGTCGGGGATCATCACTCCTCAACCCCCAGCCAAATTCACAACTTTAAAGCACTTATAGATTGGAATCCAAGTCAATAATCACGGTCAATGAAGATGGTTGATGGTTTATCTATCAGAATACTTGCCAACCTCCAGACGTAGTAGCCTAAATGTTAATGATTATTAACCTAACACACTTTAAAAAGTGTGGAAACATCCTTAAAATGTAGCATCCTTCTAAATGGACAGTTCCCTTTCTTTCAGACAATTTCTTTAATGCTAACTAACTGAATTCTGTTTGGTGTTGAATGATGCTTTTATATAAGTTATTTTTGGCAATTTCTGTTTGATGAAATGGATTCCTTGTTCCATTTCCAAAGAATAACACACGCTGTTTAGGCTACATCCATAGAAAGTAATGTGCAAGCATGAATTATTTGGAAATATGTTCTAGTTAATTGTTGTGATTGTCTTCTGTAGCTCAGTATGTAGGTACAGCTCTACTCTTTAGGGGTCCAATCAAATGCAAACTGCCTTGACACAAATTGTTGGCACTCTATGTAAATTGTGCAGAATTGTCACCAAATATCAAATCAAAGCAGAGGTCGTTGTTTATCTGGCCTCCGAGGCTGACGACAGTTCTTTAGCACCATGCGCAAACACACTGTGAAAGCTAGTTTACATTCAATATACCCCGTCAAGGTCATTAGGGGACATGTAGGCTATACATCATAGCTGGTGTCTGTAAGCACTCCAGTTTTGTCTGACAAAGTGAACACTTCTGCCCCAATGTGTGATCCAAATTCTGAGAGTGGAGAGCTTTCTTTTTTTTTTTCGGCAGCTTTTTCCATTAGACCCATGGGGGGAACACCATACTAGGATCAATACAGGCCCCATTAGGGACCCCTATTGGGTCCTGGCTTCTGAGCATCGACCTGCCCACCCCACGGTCTGTGAAGAGACCCTACAGGACCCCGTCGGGCTGCCACGGTGGCTCCTAAAGGTTGCATCCCTCCCGTGCATTCTAGCTGAGCGCGTCATCATTACAGTCATTACTGGGATAGGCGCGTTTATCAGCTGTGTTTATTCAAAATCAAGCTTCCTGCAAAAGGGGGGGGGGAGACAACCAAGCAGCTGTTCGCCAGTAAGACCGGACTATTATGCATTCAGCATGAGAGCCGCAATGAATTGTGGCTGATTTTCAGAGGCTTTCCAAACGCCATCTTGCAAATGTGCTTGTGCAGAAAATAAAGCAGGGGAAAAGGGACAGCTGTTAACAATCGCTGTTTCGTTTTATGAAAATCTGCAGAATCTGCGCAGTCTAATCATTCCTAAAGGGATGGCATGTCACGCACGTTATATATCAGTTTGTAAGTAATCTCCTGGCAGCGCTTCCACCACAGCGACTGCATAAATACTCATCTATTATTTTGTTTGCCCGTCTCCACTCACCCGGGCCCTTTTGGGATCCTCCATCTATTCATTCTTCCATGAATAATGCGCCGCATCTCATGTCAGATGGAAAGATAATAGTGTCACAATGCTGGCCCACACATCTCCCGCTCAGCACAATTTACAATAGGCCATTCTGTGATTTTCCCCCGCCACTTCATGCCTCACATTGCTGCCTGGTGAGAGGGTGATTTTGCAGGGAAGCACGTACTGACCTTACACGAGCACACACCCAGTCAAATCACTCTTGTTGACTTCGAACTGCTGGGATGCTACTGATCAGTCCTGATTGGACCGCTTTTGCACGCTTACTGCAGCTCTGCTCACAAAATGCCGGTGTTGCCTTAAGGGAGAATGAACTTTGCTTGTGGTGAACCGGTTGTTCGACTTGATATGCAATGAAAACTGTCAAAGAGAGGGGAAATACATATGATATCTGAACACAACATTTAACTCATCCAATGCATTTAGGAGCAACATGTGGTTCAGTGTCACGCCCAAGGACACTTCGACATTAATAATAATAATAATAATAACTTTATTTATATAGCACCTTTTAAAAACAAGGTTTACAAAGTGCTTTGACAGACCTGCCAGCAAGACAGTGCACAAGAAACAAAATGAAATAACAAGTGACAATCAAATAAACAAATAAACAAACAAAATAAATAAAATAATAAAATAAATAAAATAATAAAATAATGAAATAAATAAAATCAAGTGATAATGGTAAAATATAGTAAACAAATATAAGATAAAATACCAAGACCAAATGAAAATGAACCAATAAAACGACGACATCACATAAAAGCCAATCTATAAAAATGTGTTTTAAGAAGTGATTTAAAAGAGATTACTGATTCTGCAAGCCTTATCTCCTCCGGTAGGTCATTCCAAAGCCGAGGGGCCCTTATGGCAAAAGCACGGTCGCCTTTGGTTTTCAGTTTCGACATTGACAGTAGGAGCCGGGGATCTAACCACATATGTTTCAATTGCACATTGTTATAACAATAATAGTTTCTTATTATAACATGACAAGCTTGTATGTAGTAATGACGTGAAAATCTAGTTATAAAGTGAAAAAACATCTTGGTATAACAATAACTTACCATGTAATATGTGCAAAATCATGTTAAATAGTATATTGTTATAACAAGGAAAGTGTATATATATATATATGTTATAATGTGGCAATATCTTGTTGTAGTGTGAAAATATCTTATAACTTAGAATGTTGTATAAGCTATAACAAGATAAATAGCATATTGTTACAATAAGAAAAGTTTCATAGCATAACCTGTGATGTTTGTATGTATTAATAGCGTGAAAAACCATCTTGTTATAAACAATAACTTATCATGTTACAAACGCTTTAACAAGATAAATAGCATATTGTTACAATAAGATAAGTTTTTTTATCAAAACGTGACAAGTTTGTAAGGAGTAATAATAATAGTAAAGATTTTTCACATTATAATGTCAAATTGATCAGTTTTTCTTTTTATGGCTTGGCAGCAATGTGCTTTCTGCATGAATTATTCTGGGCTTGGCAGCCGTCCCTCATTATTTTTTTGGGTGAAGGAAGTTGTCTGATTTTGAATCCGACTTAGTAGCACTGATGACATCAAGAATAACTATATAGAAATAGACAATGTTCTCTCTGATGGTCATGTTTACTTAGGCGGGTCATATAGAGGCGTCAGTATTAAACTGAGACCAGTTAAAATATCTTTAAAGTAAAAGTAACAACAGGAAGTTATTAGGAGTGTTTATCAATACCAATAACACAGAGATTACTTGAACAGGTTTGGAAACATTGGAGTATATCTTCTGAACTACTCCTATGTGGCGAAAAAATGTCACATGCCTTATGTTTCTGTTTCCTCCTGGCAGCCGAGCCGGTACCACATAGAGCTCTAACAGTGCTGTTGCAGATGAAGAGGATTTTTTTCACAAAAATCTCATTCAGTCCACTTTTAGTTCCAATCAAAACAAACATGCAGCACTTGTAATTAGAGTGAATATCAACACATAAACTATTCCGTTTTTTCCAAATGTCACTGCATTATTGCCACCCAAGTGAATCAGTTGAACTTTTCCAAAAATCACTCCGTGGTATTACAAAAGCCATTCAGTCTGATCATCAACAAAGACTCCTCTGCAAGCTGTTGAGGTCTGTATAGATGGCAGCAATTGCTGAAGACTGCTGTTTATTTGTGCCTACCAATAATACAGACCATCACCATTTCAAACAGGAATTACAAAAATCAAATCTTTCTCATACTTTTGTTTAGCTGCTCAGTAGACACTGGTACCTGCATGGGCAGGTTAACATATTTCAGGGCCCTAGTTTAAAATGGACTGTGGGGCCCCTTTTATAAGGGTTGCACCGATTCCGACTTTTTCAGACCCAATATCCATACTGATACCTCGGCTTTGGTTCACATGAAAACTTAACATTGGTTTGACATAAACCTTGTTGAATTGTAGTTAGAAATGAAAAGAAAGTTGATGTCAAAATACAACCAAACACATACCTTAAAGTAAGTATTATATGTCAAATTGATGTTAGCATTAGAACATATAGCATTTTGGTCACCCAAAGTCACATCCAAAGATGAAAAATGTTTGGGGCCAGCTGGGCTTATTCTAACCCCAATCATGAACTTTTCCTAAGCTTAAATACTTTTGTAAACCTAAAAAACTTAGTAAAACTAAGTTAGAAAAATGTTTTGAAAAGACACTATGTATGTAATGTGCTGATGCTATCTGGGTTCTTGGGGCGTCATAGTTGTCGGGATTTGACTAGTTGGGAGTGAGAATGTGTTGACAATTTAGCATAAAACTGAACTAATTATGTCAAAACGAGATTTTGACACAGGGAACTGCTTGAGGTCGTGCCGTCAAAATAAGGCAATATGTAGAACCCATTTTAAGGCCCTAATCATGTTTGTTGATATTGTGCTAACTCACATAAGTGCTGCATATTCCAAAACAAATTTTCAATAAAATGACAAAGAAATAGGCCTGGGGTTTTAACGATTCTGGGGCAGCTCCCCACTTTAACTGGTTGGTAATTCAGCCATGACATTATTCTCAAACCAAATTATATTATATGTTATATTGTAAGGTTCTATGTACAACATTCAAAGCATTAGTTTAGCAGCCAACAACTATTATCTATGTAAAGATATTATGGACTAATGTATACCTGAGCAGAGGAGGCAGACACTCTCCCTCTGTCTGTGTTGAAATCCAAGCTTTCTTCTATACTAAATACAATATCTGCTCATTTTGTTGCTGTGCCACTTCAGTGACCCTGAGTTAGATCAATAACATAAATCTCATCTCATTTTGTAATAAATAATAAATACGACACTATTATGGCCAAAGATTTAAGAGCACTAGGAAAAAAAAACTCCCAGTATATTAAAACATACATTAAAAAAAACATGAGAATTCTACATTCCATCTCTGGTCTGGAAAAACTATTACTGTAATAATAGTTTTGATGGGTTTAGGTTTGAAATAGAACAAACAATGAGACAAAAATATCATGGCAATAACACAAACGAGATGCTACACATCTAATTACAGCATGATAGGATGCAAACGCTTAACCCCATTTACATGGCGGTTGTGGTCGTGATTATCGTAGCATCAATATACTGTAATACAATTTCCATGTAGTGCATTAGTTTATGCGATGGGTTTTATTTTAATGAGCGATCTGCCGGGCTGGAAGCAGAGCTGAGCTACTCTCAGCGAGGAAGCGAGCTAATGGCAGCAGCACCATCACTCACTCTGCTCCACTGTGTCTTTGAAGAAACCATTGTATCTGCCAAATCCATCAACCCTTTCCCACAGAGGCATTTGCCAGCCGGCGAAATTGATCATCCACCTTGGGGATTGCGGACCGTAACGGGTGTGGGGGAGGCTGAGGGGTTGAGGGGGGGAGGGGCATATTTTACTGCCTCCTTAGAATACTTACTGCAGGACGGTGCCACAGCCCCCCCAGGCCATAAAGAGGACCCCATGAATCCAAGGCGAGCCAGGGCTACTCTCAATCAGCCCGAAGCATCCTGAGACACTCTGAATACAGACATTAGATGAATCGGACTGTAGCTGCAACACTTAATAAGGATGAAATTTCGTTCTGAGAAGAAAAGCAGAATGGCGTATGTATCGTTCTTCTAGGTAGGGTGCATTAGAAACACATTATCCTTGTGATTTGCCAGGAACAAATGATTGAAATCCACTTGTGGTGTACTTATCTATGCTATTCTTTTTTAATGACAATATTTACTGTCGGTAAGTTTCTCTCTTTGGAAAAGTTGTTTTATTCTGATTTTGATAGACTTTCAATTTATTACATATCAGTTGATGTACGGCTGCAATCCAACACATCTACATTGAAAACTAATATAGATTTTAACAGCTGTATACAACTAGCCCTGTATGGGTTTAATATGATTGCTATTATCGTTGTATGAACTGGCTCAGGTTAAACCCTTTTTTTCTTTGCCTAGTTTGACAGATTTACCAGCGTAAAATGTTGCGAAATTGCTGACATTTGCTAGCTCCGGCTTACATTGAATTTTCTGTTAGCACCTGCCCAAACCGTCAAGCGTGTTTTTATTCCTGCGCTAATGATGGAGGTAGCAAACAAGTGTTGAATCTGGCTTCTTTCTCATCACCGTTGAGGTTTGCACATGTGCAGCACCGATCAGACAGGATGTGGATGGGATCGGGTATAGCGAGTGACAGGTGTTTTTGTTTTTCCTGTGTAGCCTAGCTGATAAATGATGTGATACGGTGATCACCGGGGTGAAAGTCCTGTGCGTGTTTGACACACCCCTCCAGCCCAACTTCCAGGCTAAATGCAGACTTTATAGCTCTTCATAATACATCACGTCGTTTGCACTGAGAACGCCCTGGGAATTCATAGAAAATATGATCCGGACCTGTGTGGAGATCACCAACCTGCTCTCAGAAGATTGTATCGGATGATTTAACGCCACTGCTCATTATTTACTCATTTTTTCTCAAGTTGCCGTTCAGATGCCCTTGTCACTCAGGGTTCTTAATTACATCCGCCGTAATTGTTTATGCTGATTTGAGCGCCTTCGGAGGAATGGGAGCGCTTTGTACTGAACATATATGGTGTTTATCCTTCTAATGATGAAACCAGAGAGAAGATTAAGCCGAGAGACAATGTTTGATTTTCAGATTATTTTGTTGACTTCCGACACATAGAGCCCGAGTAGCTTCTTACTCAGGATTACACACAAGATTAAAAGGAAAATAAAGGCAAAGTTCTGCTGTTTGGAGAATCAAAAAGCACCTCATCATCTTCAACACTGCACACAGTGAGTTTGAACAGCTCTGATGGTGCGTAGTTATGATAGTGATGCATTTGTTGTTGTTTGAGCTCTGTGCTAGGATTTGAAATCAGTAAGAATACAATTAAAGTTAATTTGACGGTGTTTTCTGTATATCCACTTCAATTAACCAGTGCAACCCTCTTTATACATTGGCCTATACAATATGCCTTATACCTTTCGTACTTAATCCCCCATTTTAAAGAAACAAAATCTATTAAAACCACTTCCTGCCCTTGTGTGTTTCCCTCCTGTGTGATTACCTCCCCTGCCCTGATTAATTTCACCTGTCCCTCATTACCCTTCCTCCTTTTATCTGTGCCAGTTTGTCTTCACTGTTTCAGAAAGCCTTCCAACCTGAGTTCCCTGAGTATCTCCTGGTGTTATTTGACCATATTTCTGTATCTTACATGTAACCTCTGCCTAGAGTTTTTTTAAAGCCTTTGCCTGATTCTTTTTTTTACTGTAAACTGTTTTTGTCAAGTAAGAACTTTAATTTGGACTCTTTGTCTGTGAGTCATCCATTTGAGTCATGCAGCACCGTTGCCAGTGCTGCATGATAGCTTGAGGCCAACCTGTAACAAATGGGAGACCACAATATTGCGAGAGTAACAGTATTAAGTACCAATGTAAAGGAGTGTAAAAATATTCAGATGCACAATCATGATCACAATTATGCAGAAAAGCATTGTTTTAACAGAGATAAAGAAGAGAGTATTCACTCACCAAATGTATTATTAACATTTGAATTAGTTTTGGCCCCAAAAGAAGAATTCATTGATTCAAAAGTTTGTTTAGTCAATGTCCCCACAGTGTTACATGCCAGTGGATAATACTGTTGGGACCATTTATTTTTAAGTCCAGGTTATTTTAAGTGACCCTCGATCATTATTGAAGCACAATGGTACATTTGGGCTTTAAATATTTTGGGTAGCTGTTTTTCTTTGGGCCCTCTGCAGTCTACTCAGTGGTTAGATTGAATAGGTTTAAACTGTGATCTGTTAGTCCTTGCTACATTCAGCTTATATTTTAATAGTACTTACACTACACACTACACTACACTAACCATCTATTTCTATTGTGACCGTTTAAGGTAGCTGTAATGTTATTATAGATTATAGTTGTTCAATAATTGTACTGGAATAAAAAGTATATTTTCCTCTGAAATGTAGTGGGGTAGAAATATGAAGTAGCTTAAAAAATAGATACTCACGTAAAGTACATGTACCTCTAAAAACCTCTAAGTACAGTTCTATGGATATGTAGTACAGCATTACATTCCACTACTTGTGGAGTGTACTGCTGCTGCTGAAATGTTAAAACATTTTTTTTATCTTGTACCAGTGCAGTACCCATTCAGGTGGTTTGGGGCCTGGCATTTCGGAGCGAATGCTCGTAAGGAATAACACAATACAGAAATAATTACATAACTTGCCTGCAAATATTATATTTCTAGGGCAGATATTGTAAAATGTAGGAACTGAAGGAGTGGATCTGGTATGCGCTGCCTTTGTGAAGGTTAAAAGGAGTCATAAGGCTTGCAGTCCTGGTTGGGAGTTTTTATTATCCTTGTTTAAAAAAAGGGCCAACTCAACCATTCGGTTCAACGTGATTGGTTGATGCCTTTTATTTGCGATTCAAAAGCTCAGAAAAATAAAACGTTTTATCTGCGTAATATTCACGCTCTGTGTTGTCAGTTACTAATGAAAAAAACAACAGTTGGAAAAAATATGACGTGAACGTGAATAGCACGATTCGCACGGTTGTAACGCTAGTGTTAAGGACTCGCTGGGGACAACATGATGTGTCAGTTGGTGGAGCCCTGCACGCCCTTGGATTTGGCGCAATACACCCGCCAAGGGTGAAGTACAACGGACGAACTGTATGAACAGGGCCTAGCATATTAAGCTCACACAGGGCCTTGTATCCACTACGTATAGGATGAATGTCCTGCCGGCTGCAATGTCCAGAAACTAGGGGGACTATATTTTCTCCAATTTTGCAAACATGCAAAAAACTGTATTAACAACTCGGTCTGATTACCATCACCACTTAGGAATTAGAAACTTTCAACAATATCCGCAACATAATGAGAATGGATTGATGCTCCCCTCCTACAGGCACGTCGATGGCTAAACTTTTGATGGAGCACCAAATCCTTTTTAGGATACAGGGCCCCTTTCCCCAGAAATCGGCTCTATTTTTCTTCAAGACAAGGGCAACAGATTAGGCGTGAAAAGTCTACTTTGTTGCATCTGTAAATACCACATTATATTTCCCCAAAGGACACACCTGAACTGTGAAAAGCAAAAGCCTTTGTTTTCTAAATGGGTCATGATCTGTTTTCCCTGTGGAATCTAACAGGTATACCATTAGTCAGGCACGCACGTTCCTCCTAATCAATTTACACAGTTTAAACCATTCATCTCCATATCCCCGGTTGACTTCTATATTCGATGCAAAATGTCAGATACTGTAATGATGGCGAAGCGGGGCTCAGCATTATTGCAGAATTGCCAAATACAAATGATTTCTTTCCTGCTCATCTTCCTCTGGCAGTCTGACAGGTTCCACTGTTTTTCTGTGGCAGTGCATCAGTTTACGGAGAGGATGTAGATGAAGACATTTGGATATGTGAAGATCCAATATGTGATCCATTACAGGGTGGTGATAAGCCAACAATGGCATCATAAACAACTGAAATATTTATCTGCAATAAACTAAGCTCTATTTCTACTTTTGTGTGAAGGGGTAAAGCCATACCTGTAATGGTTACGTTGGCACGGTATCTGTGCCAGAGCAGATATGAGCCCTATACTAGCGAGAGCTGTTTTAACTCACACAGGCTCCGCCCTTTGGACTTTATGGATAATACTCTCATCCAATCACAAACATGCATCTGCCCATTGGAAATCTGATAATGGGTAGCTGGCCAATGAGGACTTCTTGGTTATGTTAAGAAAAAGATTGTTGTTTCGGTTAAGATAAGTACGTCCGCGATACAACGTTAAGTACATTATAGGTACATAAGTTAGGTGACGAATGTATGATAAAATAAGTCATGGTTGACTTTTGGTTTCACGTCGCAAAAAATGTCCTGGGTGAAAGTCCTGTGTTTGTTTGACCGATCCATCTAACCCGTCCTCATCTATATTCAAACTTTGTCGCTATTCAAACTACGTCACCGGGCTTCCTACTTTGATCAAACATGTGAATAGATTATAACAGCATTCTGAACCTACTAGTAGGTGTAGCCTGACTCTTCTAACCCATTCAATCGGCCGGTAACATTCAAAGCCTACAACCTAAATTGTGGTTGTCAACGGCAGGATGTCCTAACCATACATCCGGCTTAGAGGCAAAATAAGTAGGAATTTCCTCAAAATGTATGGAATGACTCACACAAAAATGATCTCTATCAATCATCACTTCCAACCCACTAGAAGAGCGTACTCCTGTATTTTCTCTTTTCTTTTCATTTTGCTGTGTTTCTGGATGCCAAACCCCCGTTGAGTCATGCTAATTTATCAGTCAGGCTTCAACAAGTGCTCAAAAATAATGGGTGAGTTGTTTAATTCTTTTTAGAAATATTTGGGAAATTTCCTACTGAAGAACGTTTTGAGGTATGGATCATCTCTGGTTGCCAGCCCATACCATACTATACTACCAAGTATACTGATGACAACCTTAAAAAAAGGATATGCTTTTGCACCTGTTGTTATATTTAACATAAAAACTAATGATTCATGGATTAGTCAATCAGAATGATCGGAAATGATTAATCATCATTCTTTCATATCAAATAAAATTTTACAGCAATGGGTTTTCTCACCACCGGTTACAAATCATGATGTTGTCATACTGTGATCAGTGCAGCATGACTCTTAAGTTGCATGTTCTGACATGCTGAACCTGGGGCAATAAAGGGAAGGGCCACCACTTCAGTTGGTTCAGCAGTTCAAGCCTAGAGAAGACACGTTTCTGTCAACAATTCCCGACACAGGAGAGATAAAAACAATACAGAAACCTCTTTGTAATATCTATGATCAACAAAGCTTTGTGTAGCTTTCTCACAACAGCATGCCAAGATGCACAGGTGTTCAGACCTCAGAGATAACATTTACCACACATGGCCTTGGATGAATGGTAGGATTTTGTCTTCGATGATGGGCTCGAACAAGTTCTCTTAAATTGCCTTTAACACAGTCAAGAGAACCATCTCATGTGGAATGCATTATTATGTGAATTTAGCAAAGAAATGGAGAACATCGATTGTGTTTTTACCCAGCTGTTGAACTTGAGAAAATCTGAGATACGTTAAAGTTAAGGTACTACCAAAACTTTTCATTTATATATTAATGAAAGAAAAATGGGACAAGGTGCAATGTAAACAGACCCAGCAAATAATTAAAGATGTACATGAAGTATATGACTTCAATGTCACTAGTGGCAGATGGAAACATCATCTTTCCTAAAATGTTTTGAATAAACCTGTTTCTATCACGTTTTTAACATGGTTTTTCATTGTGTGAGATTTTACTGAAGCTTTAATAATATGTCGTGCTGCCTCCTTCTTGAACGGTTAAATGGCACCGACTGGAGAATTAGCGCCACCAAATGTTTCCCTCAACGAACCAGCTCCAAATATTCCGTAATGGAAGAAAACATACTCACTCAATTGGCAGTTTCTTTTGCAGATTTCTGGAGGTTTGGAAAAACTTGACCATACACACAGAGGTGAGTAAACCTCTGATCCAGAGCTTTTGGCAATATGAAATGATCTTCAGCAAATGGATTGCGCTAATTGTCATGAAAATGAACAATTGCTGTTGCTAACACTTTTACCAAAGAAGAAGTCCCTTTGAAAAGTGTTGATTATCAAGCGTAACAAGGACCCTGAATCTGGAAATGGATGCTACTGTCCTCTGTTTTCATAAAATGTCATCAGTAATTTGGGTGAATCAACCCTGTAAATGCAGTGCTCCCAAGCTGCAGCTTTGCTAAAGCCTTGGTTATATTCCAAAACGGGGCACTTACAAAGACAGCTATGGACACCACAGACGTGTACTAGTCAGGGGTGAAAGAAGGCCGATACGGTCCGTTACCAAGCACCACTAAAAGATTCACATAAGCAACTCAGGAACCAACCGAGGAGCACATGAATGCATCACTGTCCATCATCTCCCAGTACCATTCTAGTTTTCTTCTAAATGGTTCCAGTTTCGTTGTGTTTTGTGCCCACAGACCTGCAGGTTTATAATTTGTTCTCGCTGCCATTCCAAAATTGTTTAGTCAACCTCCTGCAGGCAAACAGCAACTTGTGCTGCGGCTGACTATCTGTCTAGCTGTCTGATATCTAGCGCTGTGGGTTTTTGGCAGCCAGTAATTTCTTGCAAAAATGACAGACAAAATAAGTTGTGTTGCTTCAACAGCATAAAAGTGTGTGTGAGCATCTTTACTTATTTCCTAAACACACACAGTGCTTGTAAACGGTTCGAGAATATTTAGTTGTATTTTAGTTGTAATTCAATTGTATTTTAAAGAAAACAAATCTTTATGGATTTGAACATTTTGTCAGCATTTACTAATTTTCTCGTGGCACTGTCACCATTTAAATAAATAATTTGCTGTACATGATATCACATGTTTTTAATGTCATTCTACACCATACAGGCCTTTAAAATGTTTAACACTGACCCCAGCGCACATAAACGTATAGCTTTGGCTAAAGCCACCTAATGCTAATCCTGAGATATCTTTGACAGTTAAAACAGAACAGAAGGAACAGTGTAAAGTGAGTCAAAGTTGGTCACAGATTAAGAGTAGGTTACCTTTTAAGATAAGTATCCAGTTTTAGATTTTAAAGCCAGACCATAAGACAAATCACCAGAGCACTACTGGACTTTCAGACAGCAATACTTCTGTCTAGATGATCTATTAAGCAGCATAAGACTGTGCAGTTTAAGTTAATGGGAAGCGAGGCCTAGCCACAGAGAAATACATGGAACGAAGCCAGATTCATGTGAAAACCAAACTCACGGAGAGAGTGGAGCAGAATTGGAGACGGCATGTTGAGCCACTTCTGGACTTACTAAAATAAATACTAAAACTGCTGAAATACATGATCAGGATGGATCCATTCAAGCTACTTCAAAGAACTGGAATTTCTGGAAGATTAAAGTACAAAACAGGACAGTTTGGAGGACTGTTTGGACAGCCTTATCGTGCATGCATGTGCAAACAAGCTCGCGAGCATGTCCAAAACCTCCATGGCAGCTGCAAGGGGAAGATAAATAATAGAAAATATGTGTTGAATACATTTCCTTCCTCCATAAAACATTTGTAAAGCACATGTTTTGAAGACTTTAAATCCTGCATTGTTTACATGTCTGATGGCGTGCAGTTTTCTTCTTCTTCCATGCCTTTGTTGGCACAATGCTTGGCTCTTTTCTTGCACGTTACCGCTGCCAACTGTCAATCAGTGGAATACTGTGAAACCAGCCGCAGGAAGTGTCATTTCATCGCCAATGTGTGCGTGCCATCCTCTTGTACGTTTGCTTCCTAACAAAACGTCCTACCATTGGTAAAAAAATACTCTAGATACCTTCAACAAAGTAATGGTTTTGGTTCAATATGTATGTGTGTTACGTAACTTAAGTTCAATAATTAAGTAGATTATGTAGGGGCGCTCTTATTTTGAAAACCAGTCATATAGTCATAACATCAGCACATAAATAATGACACTTAGATGAACAGGTGTGTAGTGAAGCCTTCCCAGCATGCACTGGGGCAACAGATTTAGGGACATATGCCCCATTTTATTTGTGTTTCAGTATTGTTCCTGCTGCTTGTGTTTTACATTCTGCTCCACAATGTTTCCAGTGATGCTGGGTGCATAAATAAAGTAAGGTTTTCCCTAATGCTCATTCATTGAGTTGTTGTGTTGGTTTAAAGCTCGGTGCTGCTAATAAATCTCATGTTTGACCTCAGCCAGGGTTCTTCATTATTGGAAGCTCTTGCCAGACACAAGTCCTAACTTACAATAATGGAAATAAAACAGGGCTATCATTTTTTAGAATGCATTTAACTGTATGGACAATTTCCAATGTGGTTAAATAGGCTTTTCACACTGCATATTTTAAGCTATCCTTAGCCTGGGGCTAAGAGTAGACCCTGGGCTAACTTGGCCCCTTTTCCCAACGGCTATACCATTCACACAGCACTTCTAATAGTTGTGGGTAAAATGTCTGTAACAATTGACTACTTTTTACCTTCTAGCATCACAAACAATTTCTTTGTTACTTTAGCCATGTTTCACACTGCCAACTTTTAGCCTTGTGTTTAGGCCATTTTCCAGACGATAACCCTGCAAACTCAGTGCTTACCCTCTTTAGCATGTGTGAGAATTGTATCAATGTGAAAAGCTGTCTCAGCCCGGGGCTAACAGCTCCCTTAGCCGGGGGCTAAGCAGTGTGAAAAGCCTACAATTGTAGCATTCAAAGGAATAAATGTCAATGGCCATGTGTTCTCTTTCCATTGATAACATAACATAATTGTTAAGTTTGGTTAAATGAGTTTATGTTGTGGGCACTTTACTCTAAAAAGTATTGGTCATAGCTGAGAAAATGAGGACCAAGCTGAAGTTTTGAATATTTGGATTTAGGAACAAAAACAGTAGATAGATTTTGAGCTGACTTTAACAAACTATAGTAAGAATACATTTAATTTACTACAAATACAAACTGTAGTTCTAAATATGACCAAAACTCACATGGCTGTCTGATCTCAAGATTATTAATCTAAAAAATTGTGATAAAGTGAACACAACATCGGGTATGAAAATGAGTTAGAGTAATGATGAAAAAAACACTGCAAAGGACACCCAAAACTTCTATAGAGATTGTATTATATTTCCAAAAATATATGTACAGTCTATTACAAAGGTTACAAAGCAAAAAGAATTGTCTATGTAACAAGAAATTGTCTAATTAAATGATCTTACAGTTCTGCTGTTGGGGAAAATACTTTTGACCAGTGGATATTCTCAATACTTTCATCACAGAAAAATAAATAATAAATTGACAATTTGTATTACTGTACAACAAACTAAAAATCAAAAACAAAGTCAAAGTAAAGATGGAAATCCTATCAGCTGTCTTTGGTCCTAAATGAAAAAAAAAAAAATATGTACAACTGAAATCTTGATGGTTGACAATAATTCATCTGCAAGATAGAAAAATATAGTGCATTTTCAATGTATTCAGAGCTCTCTACTGAGTAATATGTGTAAAAAACAATATAAATTAAATGTACAAGTTTTACAATTAGTACATATACAAAGATCCCCTCAAATCTCGTCCCTCTCCGACACAATCAACAGTGCTGCACTCTTTGGAATCATCCACCGCCTCGACCAAAGCGGTGAAACTAATTTCCAACTGCTGAACCACAAAATTTGAAAAATAACTTCATACTTTATCTGCTATTCCTGATTCCAACCAACCTCTCTACATCCTGTATTTTTTTTTTTCCATTTCTTTTCCCATTTTGTATTCTTTTTTGTGTTTTTGCTGAAATAGAGCCACAACAAAACTTTTCTTGTCCAGAGTTGAGCAACCTGAAGTTTAAAAATGTGGATGAAACAAGCTGAAACGGACAATAAAGTGACTTCTGGCGGTGAAGGTTACAGGTGAGTGGGACGTCGAATCGATTGCATCCTGGCCTTAATCTCAATTTGGCTCGAACTGCTGTTTCCCCAACACAGGAAAAAAAAAAATTAGGACAGAGGCATTCTACCCTGGGGTGTAAAGGGGCCTCCAGGGGCCGGGTTTTAAAATCAGAGCGGGGGTGAGAGAGAGTGCTGCCTGCGAACCAGGGGAGTTTTGTGCTGACTGAATGACTTCATGCCGGTATTCAATTCAAAGGTCTGGCCAAGGCCCAATTGCTGAGCTCTGCTGTATGGATAAAGGGAGGGTGTGTGTGACACAAGGGGGGCTCAGAACCGGTCAGGACTAATTCCTGGTGTCTCCTGACAAAGGTGAGTCCCACAGTTGAAATGGATCCAACTATACATCCCACACTAAGCTGGATCATTCTGAAATCGCAGGTTACGTTGGGATGACAAAATGCAATCCACAATAGCTCTCTCAGGGATTTTACGTTCACTTCTTAAAAGTAGGGTTTAGGATGATTTTGAATGGTGTTAAAAGGTTATGAATTCATCCAAAATGCTTCAGAAGTGATCAAAAGCAATTGGCATGTACTACATTTTGATCATTTTAAATAAATCCTTGCATCTTTGTCAGTGAAATCAACTTATTATGTCACCCAGCTTAAATAAAAAATTGATGAATAAATCCACGGAAGTTGTAAAACTGACCAAGCTGTTAAGGTCATTCTTGAGGCAAAAGTGACAAACCCTTTTTAGTTTGTAAACACTGATGACTACCGTAAGCGTGTGCATGCAGTTTGGCAACAGATGTATAGAGTAAAGCAATAACTTATCTAGCCATGCAAGATAATTAACCACCCAATATTACAAATGCAACCTATAGAAATTATACTACGTTTTAAAACGGGCACTACAAACATGAGCATTTTTGATCAGTCCTGTGGTAGAAAACATATTCAATAGCTTGCAACCATAGGTGTGGTAAACCAAAACACATGTTGCTCTGAAACACTTGTGATGCTGCCGGGGTTCTGTAGAAGTCTAATGTTGGAATATCGATTCTGACAACCAAACTTGCAACAACCAGACAATTTGATGCTGGTAACAATTTAAAATTCAATGTTAAAGCTCGCTAACTCGTCTGGATGCGCAAGCATATTTTTGATGACTTCGGCTGTAGAAGGGTCTATACATTTTGCATTGTAGGGGTCGATGAGGTCTGAGCGGGCCATTGGCATCCAGCCCAAAAAGTATGACAATACGTGCTGACAAATGAATGTGAACATATAGTCTTTGCAGCCGTGCATGTATGGTGTCCACATCCGTTTTAAGATTCTAGTCCCTTTTATAGGTTACAGACTTTACTCAACATTGTCTAGGCAGGCTTACATCAATCTTGCAAGTGTTTTCAAAGGAACCTGGCCTAATGTGGATGAAGTTTAAGAGATAACCAGGAGAATGAAAAAAGCTAGTAATGGTTTTACTTTTCGTCAGTGAGGGAGAATGCTTTTTCTATGCATTCGAGATGAAAACACACAGATGTATCTCAGGTTACAGCAGCAGTAGAAGACGTGGTTGTAATGGTTTTCCTCTATGAACACCACTCCTGTTTACGTGACAGCTGAATAAATGCATTTTCTCATGAAAGAATACTGCACTTAAAACACTCTCAACATGGGAACGTTCTGCTTTTCTTTTTTTCCCCTTTTGCATTTGAAGTGGAGACAGATGGCACAGAATAGGTTGATTGGCTTTCGGCACATCTTCTGCAAAGCCCCCTCGTCTCTGTTCTCCACACAAAAGACGTATGGGAGAAAAGAGGAGCAATCTTAAGAGACACTTAAATGCATGTTCTGTCACATCCACGCCGGTGAGGGATGTGTGGCTGGGAAGCGTGAATAAATATGGGAGCCGCATGGCATGTCTACGGAGCTGGGGCGGTGGGGGGTTTATAGGCGCTATCTGCATCCGATTGGAGCTCTGTCGTTTGGTCCTGATTTCCCAGACCCAAAACCCTGAAGGGGCTCTTTTGATTTCTGGACAACGCGTTTGGTTTCGGAAGATGATGTCAGCATGGCTAAGTGGCACCTTTCTAGAGTTTCGAACAGGGCCTCTTTCATCTCTCCAGCCACCCAATTCAACATTTCCATGCCGCGTTTGATTTTCCACCAAACGTTTTAGCGTATCGCAGTGGCAAAATACGACATGATTGTTTCTTTTGATGACTTGGCACGGCCGACTTCTCTAGCATTTTTTCAAACTGTTATCGGGTCAAAGAGGTACATTCCTTTCGTTTCAGGCAATGACTGAATCTATTCCAAAGGGTTCGTCTCAGCACAGCACACACATGCTATAAAACCTAGCACCTTTTTAAAAAGAAAAACATCTTCAGACGAGGACCATTTCTACCTGGTAATTATTGCTCTGTTTAGTCCGTCTCTTCCTTGACCATTCACTTGTGGCATTAAACGATTTCACCAGTTCATGTTCCAGATAAAAAGACATCACACTACAAGGAAAAAAAATAGGGAGCTTGTCCACCCTTTAAATGAATGCAGAAAGCATTGCCACTGAAGTGCCTAAAATAGTGGCAATACTTAATCTAACGCATTTTTTAAGGCAGTATTACATCGTTCTTGGATCCACCCTTTCAAAATTGTACTTGCAGCTCGACAATGCACCGAAACGAACACTGTGCAACATGATGGCAAATCTATTTGTGGTGGCTTCAATTTCAATCAAATCTCTCAACGGTGCTGCAAGATCCTACTCAATAACCATGTAACCGTTCTGTGTTTTCCTGTAGTGAACACTAAGACAAAGGATATTGCTACTCTGATATAAAAGTATTTTGATTCGAAGAACAATTCGCCTCCTCAGTGTTGCACACTTCAGGAAATTCCTTAATACCTAAAAAACAATTGAGAGGTTGAAACCACGTAGGAAAAAAAAACACTCCCGTAGGCTGTTAAACAAGCACAAGAGGTTACCGTTTTCACTTCAACAGCACATGAAGGGAAACACGAGTCACTGCAAACAGTTCAAACAGTCCAGCATGTGTCAGCAGCACAAAAAGTACCTTTTGATTCTGCGCCTAAAAAGTTCCCTCTGCGTTTGGATAAAAGAGAGCTTACCCTGTTGTCAAGTCCAAATAGAAGAGAGAGAGAGAGAAAAACAAAAAAACTGCTGCGTGGGCCACAACGTGTCATTGTGGCAGACAGATAGAAAATCAACAAATTAGAAAGAAAAAGAAGTGAAACCACCGCAAGTAGAGACATTGTTTTGTTGTTTTTTTTGTTCTTTTTAAAGGAAATCCATAGCCATGGTGTGCACTTAAGTCATTCATTAAATTAAAGAAACGGAAGTGCCAAACTCCTTTCCAATGCTCCATTTGATATGTGGTTGAGTTCATAAGCGCTTCCCCCCCAAAAAATGAAAAAAAGGTGGAAAGAAAGTCATCTCTTCCAGGTAGTTTCTTTTTTTTTTGTTGCTGTTTTCTTTCTCGCCCTTTTCCTCTCTTGAGTGCCCTTTTGAAGAGGCGGACCGCAATCCTTCACTGAGGAACAAAGGAATGATTTCACTCCAGACACAGCCGGAAGAGTCAGACATAACAGATGTCCGTTTTTACTTCGACGATTATCCCGCTTACGTCCCAGGCACTGCTCCAGATAAGTTCTGTTTTTCTTTTTTTTTTGTGGGGTTTTTCGCCCCATCCGATGCGGCCCCCCCGGCCCGGTTCGTCACACCTGGACACCCGTGCCGTGAAGGTGCAGCATCTGGGCTCTCATAGTCTGTATGCTGCTCATGATCTTTTTCTGATGGCCCACCAGCGTGATCCCCAAGCTCATCACGTCCCTGGGAAGACAAGACAAGACAACACATCAATCAATGCACTGGACCACAGTAAAGGGGCAAAACAAGTGCCATTTACAGCCTCCGCTTTTTCATTATTGTGAGTAAAAGGTACATAAAAAAAGCCGCTAAAACGCAGCTGGCTAGTTTATGAATCTCAATGATACGTTTTTAACATCCATATCGAGGATGATGCAGCAAAAAAAAGTATGATCAGAAGTTTTGTTTTATGTTGGGAAGTATGTTTGGAAGTTCATTTGAACCCTTGACAATTTATAGGAATGCGGAGACAAATGTCGACATCTGATGGTCAGTTGGAGTTCTGAGTAAGAACTCAAGGGCAAACCACAGTCTGGGCTGACGCTCACATTCAGCCGCTGTCAAAGAGCAGGAATGCAATAAATAAAGTTCATGTTTGATACGGAACTGTGAAACACCATAAATAATGCATTGTTTCACTTGTTGTTATTCAGTTCTTAAATCCCACACGTGATATGAAATTGGGTGTTCAATTTGACCACAGAGAATAAAACTTGCTTTACACTGTAAGATTGTGGATCAGTCATTAAGCTTTGCAATACATTTTCAGAATGTTCTGATTTTGTCTGAGTGTCACTCGTAGGTGGTCTGCTAGTGAAAGTGAAGTGAAATTGGTCTGTGGAAACAGAGTTTCTCAATGACCCTCGGATTTAATTTAGTTTGGTCTTTGGAAATGTGTTTTTGACTTTTTATTCACACAATTGAAGTTACACATTTTCTGAAATATTTGTAAGGCAGTAGTTATTGTCGTATCAATTATCTAATACTTATTATGTTAAATTCCTTATTATTTATTTTATTCATGTATTTATTTATTTACTACTGACAGACTTAATTGCTTGTAAAATCACAATCACCGAATGTTTGCTTTCATTTAAAAGTCAATGTTATGTAAAAATAAATGAATAGTAAATTAAGCCACAATAAACAAAACTCAATTCTGTATGTGGATTTTGCCTTTAAAGTCAATACGTATAGGGAGGAACTATGCCATCTGAGCCCCTAGAGGGCTTTTAATGTGAAACATCTGTGCACATGTTGAGTTTAAATAAGGGTAGCAATTATAATACCACAATCTAGAAAAGATTAGAAATACTCTTTCTGATATAAAGACAAATTCTGAGCAACAGACCAGTGTGTATAAGAAGTCTCTGTTGTTGAACTCATGGAATTAGTGCTGTAGAAATGTACATTACCTAGGTTTTATCAGGACAACAGATAAACATGGAGGTCTTGAGTTTACATTGACAGTGAATTTAAACAGGAGCAAATCAATGAACAGAGAAGCATTTTACTAAAATATGTTTAGTATATACAATGTTAAATTGTATATAGGACAGAAATGAAGGCCTCTCTAAAGTTCTCTAAAGTTTGGGTAAATAAAGGCCTAGGCCAGTCATTGAAGATGTATGAAAACTTAGAGAAACTCATGAACCTCTTTAGTGTGGATGATATTAATGTTTTCTACTGATGCTTAACCACTTGAGGGCTTCATATCTACTTACTCGATTGACATCCTGGCCACAGATTCCAGGGAACTGTAGCCAGCCGCTGTGAAGTTGTCTCTGTATCGCTCCATCTTGATGGCTTCCAGCCACTCTCCCACTGAGCGGAAAGCGGTGAAGTCTGGTGTGCTCTGATCCAACAGTGGACTAATTGGTCTGCGGGATGAGCACAGAGTGATGTTTATGTCTCGTGTGAAAGGGAAACGTTCCGCTGAAAACACAATCAAGCAGGAGACGAGACAAAGTGACGACCAAAGGCATCCAGCGGTGCAGCAAATTGCGAGAGTGGGGGGGAGAAAGAAACTAACTGATTGGAGGCTTCAATCAATAATATTCACAAAGACATGCAGCGTGTCAGCTCGCTTCTGAAAAATATTTTTGTCAATATCTTTTCAATCTGATTACATTCCCCACATACAGTCTCCATATAATAAAGCACCTTTTAACCAGCTGTAACCTCTCAATCTCACCTCTCAAAGAATGTTCTGACTGCAAATAGAATTCATCTGACAAACGTCAGAGTGAGGTCTGGAGTTCCCACTGCACTTTAAAGTACCGAGAACTCATTACAGAGATTGATTTAAAAGCCCTGCTATTGACCATAAAGCCATGGAAGCTGCTTTGGGGTATCGATCCCCCAGGATTTATCTTTCATCTGTGAACTACAGAGGCTAAATCATCCGCTGGACACTTTGGATCATCCACTAATGCACTAAAATAAAAGTTCAAATTCTTTATTGTATGAAGCCACATTTTTTAAATGATTCATTTGGGGTTTTATTCCCTCACCTTGTACATGTTCCCGCTGGGGTTTTCAATGTGTTAGGGTTGCGGATCATCTTGTCAAGGATGCCAACTATCTGATCGAATTTGGGACGTTCGGCTCTGTCTTTCTGCCAGCAGTCCAGCATTAGCTGATGCAGGCCTGGTGGACAGTCCATTGGGGCTGGAAGACGGTAGCCTTCCTCTATTGCCTTTATGACCTGGGAAATGCAAAACAGATGGAGTCATTAGTATAAGCACTTTGTATCATTAGAATGGCAAACCTTTTGGTATCAGCCATTAATATCTCCCTGAACCTCACCCCAAGACTTTGGTATCAGCCTTTAGCATCTCCTTTAACCTAACCCAAAACCATTTAGTATCTTCCTAACCCCAAACCCTTTGGTATCAGCCTTTAGTATCTCCCTAAACCTAACCCCAAGCCCTTTGGTATCAGCCTTTAGTTTCTCCCTAAACCTAACCCAAAACTATTTAGTATCAGCCTTTAGTATCTTCCTAACCCCAAACCCTCTGGTAAGTAACCTGTAATACCTCCCTAACCCCAAACCCTTTGGTACTAGCCTTTAGTACCTCCCTAATCCTAACCCCCCAACACTTAGGTATCAGCCTTTAGTATCTACCTAACCCCAACAAACTTTGGAATTAGTCTATAATACATCCCTAACCCTAACCATGTACCATCTTTATCCTAACCCCAAACCTAACCCTTTAGAGTGAGCCTTTAGTACCACCCTAACCCTGAACCCTTTGGTATCAGCTTTCAGTATCACCTTCATCCCAAATCCTTCATAATTAGCCTTAAGTAGCACCAGAAGGGTGAGAACAAGCAGATATACATTTAACATTTTATTCTAACCTTTCAAGGCACTACAAGGTCAAAGTTACATTCTAAGTATTTAGTACCTTATATGCCCCATGAGTAAACAAAGGACTATATTTATGCAGCTCTGTAAATAATACAAACAATCTTTTCACAGTGCTTTTCAAATCTAATATATTATCACTCTGCATCACGCATGCAGTTTAGCACAGAGTTCATTAAAAGTCAATGACGTGAGAGCATTGGGTGCAGCGGGCACTTTCATTTGATTTGATTAGCTCCCCTTCCTTTATTGTGTGGATAAGGAGCTGTGTATGTTTCTGCATATATTCATCAGCTCTTTCAGTCAGGACCGCTCAGACGGGAATGACTCATGGAGGGAAAAAAGATGTCAAAACACTGAAACCGTTGGAATAAAGCAAATAACGTTCTTCCTGCATTCCCGGAGGATGTTTGCTGACATCTTGACAAATGCAAAAAAATTCTGACATTGATGTCTGTCAAGTAGCACCCCATACGGCACTTTAATGCCCGGCCATCTTGTTTAGCATTTCCAACATCTGATTGTTCAATCAGCAAGTCTCTGCTTTGGAGCGCCAGAGAATCTTAATAATGTTTAGGCCTGATGCTGTGGGTGTTAAACACCATGCTCCATATAGGAATCTTGAGGCCCGCACAAACTCTCATCTTGCCATCTACCATCAATCAAAATGTGCCAAATGTCGGACAATAAGGGACAGCTTTGAGTGGTCCGGCGCAGTAGGACTCCCTCAGTGGGAGTTGGCAGGAAAGCTGGCGACAGCACTCAGGGAACTGCGGGTGAGTTAATCATTATCAGCAATTTGTGCCATTTGTAAAAAAAAAAATTGTGGGACTGTGTTCTTTGAGGAAGAAAAGTCTGGGCAATGTCAGGAGTCAGCTTTTACGATTTACTTGATGGTAAGGCACTTAAAAGATACATTTTCTGATTTAATTACAGCACCTAAAAGATCCCCCGACATCAGATGTTTCACATCATCAGCAGTCAGGTGGGAGAAGATTCTTTTTTTTCCCAGTTATTTCAAGAGCTGCATTGCTTGAGCTGAAATATCTTGTTTCAATCGTGTTGTGCTTGACGGAGGTTTGACTTAATTAAATTCCTTCTATTTAAAAAAAAAAACTTGTTACTGTTGTAAATATCCAACATAAATCGTGTTCAATTCATGTACAACAAGAGAGATGTGAATTAATTCCCTCTCTTGCAGTAAGTGACTGTAGTGAGGTCTTTACATATTTCATTGACGGGTGTCAAAACGCCTATCAAAGGGATAAATAAAGAAGTACTCTATAAACTTTTGAACTGCACTTCATAAAGTTGGGGGGTTTGCGAGAGACAGATAAAAAAGTCAAAATCAAAGGTATTTACACAAAATGATGGCGGCAGCTCGAAAAAAAAAATGGATCCTAAACTTCCCATAATACAACCCATAACATATTCTCATTAAACCCTCCCCAACTGGTAAATGACCAAGGGCACCTGTGTAATACAAAAAGTGGTGTGATAATGGCCAGTTGATGCAGCTGCATCAAACTTTTTCATGTTGATGTGTAAATTTGGTGATTTGCCCCTTTAAATTTAGAGGGTGTCAATGTCTTTACATACTTGACTCTCATGTCTGAAACAAAGCAACGAGTGCTATGCAAACTGCTAAATATGCTTGAGTTGCTGCCTGTTTAATAGGTTCAACACTGCTACTCACACTGGTTTCACATTTCCATAAGTAATTATAAACTTTTAAGGGCATTCGAATCAAAAGCCTTCTGCATGACAAATTCTTTCCACTCCTGTTGTTTATATTAATAATAGCGTCGAATCCATGTTCTCAGGACTTAATTTCTATGCATGTCCCATTCCGGGTCTGTTTCTCCTTCAAATGGATTCAGACTGCGTGATCATAGCAAGACTTCTTGAACAAATTAAGCGCAAGGTTACCGTCCTGGCCGAGCTGTTCTCGTCAGGGTCAACCACAAAGTGGGAGTTTTGTTTGTGATTTTTATGTTTTAGTGGAATGACTTCATGAGATATAATGAGGGATGGATCTTGGGAAAGTTCCCGCCCTGTTTCCGATGATAGTTGGTAAAAAAAACGGTGTTCTCCCAGACTGTGCTGTTATTTGTAAGCAACACAGGATATATGTTTTAGAAACTCATTGAATAAATGATTGAAAAGAGCTAAAATGCTAACATTTTTCTTTTTTTCTTTTTTAGCTCAAGGCAACATCTTCAAAATCACTCGTCTTTTCTATTCTCTTTTTTGGGTGAGAAAACTCTTTAAAAATCAGCACATATGTCTGTTTTTTAATGGGTGTTTGGATATGAGTTAGTCCATCAGCAGAATGACAAAGTACCTCAATGGCTTCATACCAGGTAGTAACTTACATCTTGATTGGACATATCCCAGTAGGGCCGTTCCCCATAGGACATGACCTCCCACATGACAATGCCATAACTCCACACGTCACTTGCAGAGGTGAATTTGCGATACTGTATGGCTTCTGGTGCGGTCCATCGGACGGGTATTTTGCCGCCCTGTTCAGTAAAACGCAGGTCAGTGGTTGGAGTAAAGATCAAATTCATTATATCCTGCATCTTCCCCTAAAAACATCAATTAGAGAGAGTTTCACAGTTACACACATGGTACAAAACACAAAGAAATAACAACTTTCCCACAATCTTGAGCTAAAATACACACATGGTACAAAACACAAAGAAATAACAACTTTCCCACAATCTTGAGCTAAAATACTGCAACTTTCTAATAAGGCATTCCTTTATAAGGTGAAATATGTGGCTTAAGTAAGGGTAAGCTAATCATTTATTAATGTTTTATGTTCCATATTGTGAATGCCTGGTGCATTTGTAATAAACTCACTGTACACGTAAAAAGAAGGTAAAGACCTTTCCTAAACCTTAAGTTGTTCTTATTAATGACTTATAACTGAGTTATAAAGCATTAGTTAGTGATTAATTAACCATAAATAAGACATAAGTTACAACTTCTGAACCCTTCGTAAAGGGTGAATTGTCAGAAAGTTGCACCGAGACATATCTTGTTTTGCAAATTAAAAATGGTGCAGACAACTTGGGCGTGCACCATTGCCTCGGCTCTATTTTCATGCACGGGCTGTGACTTGATTAGAGGATTCAGACAGGGCTCTGGCTAGTGAGAGAGAGAGATAGCAAGCACTTTAATTGACTCACAGTTGTTGTGTAGACAGCCTCGGGATCGTCGTCGATCACCCTTGACAGGCCGAAGTCGGACACTTTACATACGAGATTGCTGTTGACAAGGATGTTTCGCGCAGCCAGATCCCGATGGACGTATCCCATGTCGGAGAGGTATCTCATTCCCGCCGCTATGCCCCGCAGCATCCCCACCAACTGGATGACTGTGAACTGGCCATCGTGTTTCTACGCAGACATAGAGAGAGAGAAAAAAAACAAAAAAACAGGCGGGTCAGCCGTCTCCGCTGACCATGTGGGTAAAATGTAGGTCACAGCACTGCAGCATCTCCTGCTCAAGATTTATGATATTTATGCGACGCACAGATCCTACTGCAGACCGCCTGCTCTTTGGGACACTCTCTAGCACAGTGGTTCTCAAATGGGGGTACGTGTACCCCTGGGGGTACGTGAAGGCACTCCAGGGGGTACGTGAGATTTTTAAAAAATATATTTAAAATTAGCATCCATTCAAAAATCCTTTAAAAATTGTTATTTAATAAATATTCAATAAAATATAAGTGTAAGTTCATAAACTGAATTTAATGCAACAATGCAATCGTCAGTGTTGACAGTTTAATAAATCAGACACTGATGGCAGAGTGCTTAGTATTACATCTTTCTTTCAACCAAAAATGCTTTGCGCTGGTTAGGGGGTACTTGGCTAAAAAGGTATTTCACAGGGGGTACATCACTGAAAAAAGGTTGAGAACCACTGCTCTAGCAGATGCAAAAGGGAAAGTTACAAAAGATGCTCTTCGAAGGTGACACTCACCCTGAGGAAACCATCTAATGAGCCGTTCTCCATGTACTCGATGACAATCATCACGGGCTTCCCTGGTGAACAGAAGAGATGGAAAATGAAGAGGGCGATCAATTCATAACAGAATTTGTTTGCTAACTAAATGCTTCACAATAAACAACCAATGCCCGAACTGCTTTAGAGTTATTTTTAGTCGCGCGTATTGGCTTTTAATTAAAAGTTACCATCTGCTCCTGTTATTACAGTGCCTAAATGAGAAAATGTTAAACAAGGACTGTGGCTAATTTAATCAGATATAATATCACTCTGACTACAATGCTTTTACCTCCCAAAGCTAAATATGCTTTGATGAAACTGATCTTGCAGGATTTTTAAGGGGAGACACCCCAAGTGAATAGGGTAATAACTCTAATTAATAAATGCCACCATGAAACTTCCCCCAGTTCATCACTTACATTATAACAGTTACTTTATTGTATTACAGGCTTTTCTGAAATTGCATGTCTAAATAGAAATTTGATACAATATCTTATTAAATATGTGCTGATTTCTATACATTTACAGAACAGAAATCTGAACATTGGATAAAGCCAGGTTCCAAATTTTTGTTTCATTTTGTTGACATATTAGAGTCAGAGGTTTTTACAGAGCGAATTTTTGATATCTCTTTGCATCACTGAATAAATCAGAAAGCACTGAGATCGTCAATAAAAATTGAAATGTTCGCAATGTTGTTTGGAATGAAATGCTCGGCAAGCCAGGCTATTAATAATAAATGACCAAAAACCTTCAAAATATGGATAGGAATGAAAGTTTGGTGTAGCTAAGTGCTACTGAAGTGGAGATTGATGGCTCAGAGGGATAAAAAACACAAGACTTAACAGGTGAATTGGATAAAAAAATTAACTAACTGATACAACCATGAAACTTTCCCTGTTGTATTACCAGTTTTCTGCAAATTGTATTATTGAATATGCAAATTATGCATAATGTCATGTTAACCTAAGGTGAATTTAAGAGAAATCTAGAGATGAATTAAGACCAAGTAGTAAAATAAACACCTGATTGTGTACTTTGGATGATATCTTTCCACTAGTCTGAAAGAAGACATGTCATGATGCAGTGCATGAAAAACAACGTTTTTTTTGCCCTTGAGTGTCTCACCTTCAACCCGTCTCATGGCATCAACATTGAGCTCACACTTTATATGTTCATTTCCCCCTTCAAGTGTGATTACCTCTCGTCACGACTCCCTCCAGATGCACCACGTTGGGATGGTCGAACTGGCCCATGATGCTCGCCTCGCACAGGAAGTCCCGCCTCTGCTTCTCCGTGTAGCCCACTTTCAGTGTCTTGATGGCGACCGACGCGTCCCGCTTCCCGGGCAGCTTGAGCCGGCCGCTGCACACCTCCCCGAATTCTCCTGTGTCGAGAGAAACCGTTAGTGAGTGAGGTGTGGTTGGGGTTAAAAATATAGAAATGAAGCACGTCACAATGACAAATTTATGAGTGTATTTTGAGACAAAGCAGCTGTGCAGCGGTGGAATACAAATTGGGAATGCGACATCTTGTTATACTCTGGGGAGTGTAACCAAGACCTATATTAAGACACGCTTGTGTTGCATAGAAGCTGTCATTGACCGCCTCTGTAAAATCCATGTGGCAGCAATTTCTCAGCTGTGGAAAATATCTCAGTGACTGCCTCTACCAGACGCAACCCACACGTTAATTGCAATAACTTTTTCCCCGTTTGCAATGGCACCATCAATATACAATGCATAAAGCCGTGTCAAGGTGTAAATATCTGGCTGTCAGTGTGATATATGAGAGCGCGGAGTGACTAAACAGCAAGGGGCTGAGAGAAATGGTGAAGGTGCTCACCTGCTCCGATAACCCGTTCAATTTTGATGCAGGAGGCGTCCAGCTCCTTGGCAAACTGATGGACGGCCCTGTTGGGGTCCTCGTAGGTCTCAGGGTCAATGTAGGTCTTGGTGCCTGGAAATTTAACTGTAGAAAGGTAAGAGGATTACTGTTATGAATAAATATGCATGCTACGCACCGGCGGGCACTTGACAGGCAAACGATTACTTAAACCCAGTGATTCAGAGGGAATTGCTGAGCAGTCAGAGAGCAGTGTAAAAAAAAAACCCCAAAAACTGTTTCTGTGCGGGAAAATCCATCACAAATGGGAAGCAAAGATTTAAGTAACCCGTAACCTGAGACAACCTCACTGAAGAATAATCTGTCCCCAACGGCTATGTTGGTTTATTATTATAGAACATTTCGTAAGGAACCAAAGAAAGGCTCTACTAATTTGAATAATACAAACAGCTGAAAACTCAATTGCTTAACCACCTTTAAAATCTTGAAGGGGACATATCATGAAAAACTGCTCATTAGAGTATACCACTAACGGCTTGAGGGCTACCTTTGCAGAGGTGCGAAATCTTTTCTCGCAAGCGAATCAGAGCAGACATGGCTTTTCAGGAGCGGGGCTTTAAGGGACAGGCGCTAAAACTGATCGTTTCTGATGTGGGTGAATACAGGTTTAAAGTATTAAAGCATATAAACATGTTCTAGAATAACTCAAAATACAAATATCAATCTGACAATGAGCATGACATGTCCCCTTTAATGTTGAATTCCACTTCACATTTTTCACTTTCAAAGCCATCTATTTGGATTTATGTGGTTTAAATACCCCTCTTTCCTTTTACAAGAAGGTAAATTCAATTTTTTCTTTAAGATTTTTTTTTGTTGTTGTAGGAATCCAGTTGGAAGATTCAAATATCCAGCCTTTCCTGTTGCTGAACTTGTCTTTCTTGGGTCATACGATGAGCCTGATAGGGTAGTTTGATCTGGTGTGTTCAGGCTCAATCGTGGATTGCCCCAGCACTAATGTTCCAAGTTTAAATTAGCCATTTTGAATCCAATTTGAGCAACCAAATTGATTTTTTACCTTCATGTGAATTTTCAGCTCTAAACGTGACCAAATGAATATGTGCAACTTGAATAAAGTTGAATATTTTAGCTGAGTTCAATCTTAAAATAATGTTGACATAAGCCACATTCAGGCATGGCCATAGATACAGTAGAACATTGCATCACTCCAGTAATTTTTTACAGTAACACTGTTATGAGAAGAGTTCATGAAGTGATAGTAGTAGCAGTTTGTAACCAATAAGGAAAACAAACAAGGTTAGAGGGAGGCCAGAGATGGGGTAGGGGGGGTTTACACTTTACACAAATGAACAGCAAATTACAGTATTATGCACTATTAGGCAAACACATCCACTCACAGGGGCGATTCAGCTGTGCATTTCAAATTCCACTGATAACAATAGGACCTGTCAACTTTAAAATTTAATGAGCTTCAGCCATAATACACCCGATAAACGTTGGACCAAAACAACAGAACAGAGCAGAACTGCAAGCTCATCCGTATGGAGAGACTCTTACTCTCCGTATGGAGGAGAGGCGACGCGGCCAATGCCAAACGCCGTAAATACAACAAAACTATTGTGCTCCGGCGAGGGGGACGCCAGCAGCCCAGATTTCCCTCCACTTGGTCCCATAATTGTTTCGTCCAGCCGAGATGTCAGCGGATCTGATAGGAGATGTCTTATCGCGGCTTCCTAGCCCGCTACATGGCAGACAAATTGGGTCCGCATGTTGGATTTGTGCTATCTGGCTTCTGTCGCCCTGGCAGCCTCTCGTCATTTGATATTGCACGGCGGATCGCTCCATTAGGGGCCAGTTGCCGGCACTTGAGTTTTCTCCCAGTTTTTTTTTTCTTCCTCTTCTGCAGGCCTGAGGTAGATCTGTCAGATACTTAGCATCAGCCAAACCGGGACTCGCCGACGCTGTTTCTGCTTTAGCCAGTACACATTGTGACACCCCCATGACCCTCTTGTTTCCAAATCAGCAGTTTGCCTACAGCGTGGATCATTACGGCTCCACTTGGGGAAGCAGTCTGCAGCTGCATCTCCAGGGGCATCATTAGGGGTGGTGTTAAAAGAAAAACACTCTTACCGATAGAAGGGGCTTAGAAGGAGCACCTTCCACAGAGCGTGCACCTGAAGCTCCATTCACTCAGCAGGGGTGAAAGTAGATTGAAGTTCCTGAGTACTAAAACTCCAACCTTCATCTCTTCATATCGTTATCATATAAATGTTTTGATGGCCACATGGAGTAGAAAGAAATTACATGACATCATGTAGAGCAAGTTATTAACTAAAATTTGAAAGTCCCACAAAATCATTTGGGATTTCAAATTTATAACAATTTGTTCTGTTTTAAACGACAACTAAATTCATCTGCCAGCAGAGTGACAGAAGTCGCAGGTTGATTGAACTACTGTCTGTGATGTTGGAATAAAACTGGAGTAAAACATCCCAATTTATTATAACATTTTACTTGTGAGTTTTTTGCAAGAAACCCACAGCACTTGATATAAGACAGTCAGCTGCAGCAGAAGCTGACGTTTTCTAGCAGGAGGCTAACGTAACAATTTTGTAAAAGGCAGCAAGAATGGATTAAAAACAGTGCGGGTCTGTGGTCAGAAAACACACCGACACTGGAACTATTTAAAAGAATACAAAATGACACGATGACGATGGTGCATTCACATCCTCGGATAGTCCCATTTTCCAGAGTTGGGTCTTTTTTTTACCGACACTGACGTGTTCAGGAGCTTTAATGTGGAAACAATATGAATTCATTTTCCCAGACGAAAACACATTTTTCCAAATGTTAAGACACCACATGACTGCAGCGCTAATTCCCTTGTTAGCTTAAGTGAAAAACATGTACAGACAGACAAACTGAGCTGTAAAAATAACCTCCTTGGTGGAGGTCACTGACCATATTTTGCCGTAACGTTAGCAGATGTGTGTTCTTGTTGAAATGGGATAAGTTATGTATCATGAACGTTGGTTTTTGGCAGGAAGCGGCAGTCCACCACCTCCTTCCCAGTACTGCCGGACCGTAACCGCCCTACTTTCATCCCTGTCGCTCACTCAAACCACCTGAGTTATGTCTCTTTTTCTTTCTTTTTTTTAAGAGAACACTCCCTCCTCCACGGGGTCAACCTCTCCTCCCTCCCTGACAGCTGTCACATTCACGCGTTGTAGTTCCCCAACGCCTTCATCTCCACAGACTGAGTCCAGCCAATCAGCTGGGCAGATGTTCGCCTGATTGTTCCCGGCTTTGACTCGAATCAAATGAACTGGGATCAAACGCTCACGCCTGTGGGTGTTAATGTTTTATTTTTTAATTTCAAGGCACCCCATCCTGTTTGGCATGCAGTGTGATTGAGATGTCCCTGTCTATGCATGTATGTGTGTGTGTGTTTGTACACAGACATGTGTGTGCTGATGAATGCGGGCACTCACACTGGAAGTAGAGCTCCTCGTCTCCCTCCTGATCTGCTTTGCTGTACCCGCAGTGCCTGCACGGGGGGAGGGAGAGGAGGGTGGGGGGGAAAGAGGTTGGCAGAATCAACTGATTGTGCGGAGGGAAACGAACGCCCTAAATTACAAGAATTTTTAATGCGGCAGCTAACACCGCGCATCACAAATCCTTCGAGGGAAACCCAGCTGAGGAAGCGGGAGCTGTGAACCCCCGACAGCCTCCACAGCCTGGCTCCACATATCTAAGCATGTCACATATCAAATAAATGCATACGCGGTAGAGGACGGTTCAACACGTCTTGTAATATTCACTTTTGCAATATGAACGTGTTGAAGGTTCCCCTCGAGCAGGTGTTTTTGCTACACAAAGTTGGTCTTTGAGCACGAACTGGGGGAAAAAAAGAAGAAAAAAGATGGATGACGTTTGGAAGGTGGAATAAGCCACAAGTGATGGACATGCACTTACTGCTGATGAAGTGACACGTGTGCAGCCTCGTCTCCACTGTTCATTCTGTTCAAACAGAACTCTGATGTTAAGGCCCTGTCGCTATGTCTGCAGCTATTTATGAACTATTTCGACTCAGGAAAAAGGTAGTAAGTGGGCCTTGACTGAAGATGTAAGTGTCAAATTACTGTTCTTAGGATCAAAAAGGAAATCTCTATAATATTTTTTTAGACTAAATTTGGCAAAGCTGTCAATTGACAATTGCGGTATAGAACACTGTAGATTTATCAAAAAAAGAAATAATGTTTTTTTTAAATTGAGGATTTTTTTTTTGCCTGATTGTGATTTTCTGTATGTTTCTGGTTAGACAAGAGTGCCTGTGTTTGAGAGATGCAAGAACAACTCTGAACATGTGACATTCTATTCTATGGTTTTCTTATAAATGTACTGATGATGTGAAACATACAAGCCAATTTTTACAGATATTATAATATACCCGTCACTTGTATTGTTTTTTTTCTTCTGGTGGAGTAGCTAATATAGATTAGCTCAAAAAACACAATGAAAAGTGTATTATTGTGCATTGTGTTTTGCATGGTCTGCATTAGCTGATCTCTAGCTCATTTTGTCGATTGTAATTCATTTTCTTACAAACTTTCATCGGAGATAGAGCTATCACTGGAGGGTGAAAGTCACCCTGTCACCAGTTTGAAGCTGTATGACATCAGCTTGACTTGACTTATGACTCAGAGAAGAAGAGGGGGGCAAGCTGATTCTGATGAACCCCAGCATTTAAAGCAAGTTCTTATGAAATGCCATTCGTGCAGATGAAAAACATAAAAATCTGTGCCATGCTTCATCCTGCCTTCCGGATCTCAAACACTCTCTCTCACACACACACACACACACACACACACACACACACACACACACACACACACACACACACACACACACACACACACACACTCACAGACACGAATGCAGAGCCAAAGCTCTCTCTCACTCTGGAGTACTTGTCTCATAATGGCTCTGCAAAAGAAATAGCTTAAAAATGTTGTCAAGGCTGGAAGGAGGGGGTGGGGGGATGAAAAAAATGATGCATAGCCCATTAGCACAGCATGCCACAAGATGATGGGTGTGCACGTGTGGGCTTGTGGGCGTGTGTGCATGCGTGTTGGCGTGCGCTTGTGTGACGGCAACCGCGGGGGGGCGCGGAGGCCCGTGAGTGACAAGAGAGGGCTAATTTGACAAGCGCAGACTCACAGGAGCGGAGAGTCAATGGGGCCCGCGAGAGCGTACCTTCTCCCGATGATGAAGCCGAACACCATGAACACCAGGATGATGGTCCCCGCCACGGCCACCACCGCTATGATGATGACGGGGTTCTGCTCGCTGGAGACGATCGCCGCTGACGAGATGGACACACACATATACACACACACACACACACACACACACACACACACACACACACACACACACACACACACACACACAACAAACAGACGGACAGACATGCAGAAAAAGACAAAATTCAGTGTGAACTTTTAGCACATCAAACAACCACAATCGGTGGGACATAAGGCGTTGAGATTGATAACTCCCCACCTCTTTTTCTCCTTCCCTCTGAGGAAGTGGAGGAGGAGGAGGAGGAGGAGGAGGGATTGCTTCTATTTTTGAGCCGTCCTCATACACACGGCTCTACTGTTTCAGAAAGTGGGCTTAATAGTCCCAGACGGCGACGGCCGATGCCCTTCATCTCACACAAAGACACATTCAGGTTGGATTGTTTCCACGTTCGGAGCTCCCACAGTGCTCGGGGCTGTTTTGGTTTTTTATTTTTTTGCGTCGACAACCTGCCGATCGCTTCCGAAGAGAGGCAATCGCAGAGGAGTCGTGTAAAGTTGATGCAAGATGTGTGTGCGTGTGGATGAGAGGTTTCATGCATTTTAAATCAAGTGGTTCTGCACTGTATAAATACTTGGAAGGAGTTAATTTCTTTTATTGTTCTCCTTTCTGTGGAGAGGGGGGGCTGAAATATGTGGGGACGTTCAATCAATTGTTCCAAGCATTGACAATATACCAATTGTGTGGTTTTTTGGAGGGGGGAGGGGGATTAAGAGCACTCCGCTGTCATATTGCCGGTTTCCCCTCTTGAGGCTACACTGCGCTGGTCAAGGACACTTGGACCGGACTGCAAAAACTTCTAACCTTGTCACACGGACACGCTCTGCATGCGGCGCGAGTAATTAATCTGTCCTTTTTTTTATGCAGGAATGTTGGATGTAAAGTGTGGGGGGGGGGCTAGTTAGGGTGGGCAGGTTGGATGTTAGGAGCCTCAAAACCAAATAGAAATTAATGAAAAGTCTTCTTCGTTTTTTGTCTCACTCAGGGAACCAAAGCGTGTTTCTCCAAAATGATGATATTCCTTTCTGTAATGTGGCACATACAATGTTTTTTTGTTCCCCGTTTTGGCTTAATTTACAGATGCTAAAGATTTGAATTATTGTTGCCTCATACCTCATGTGAATTCATGCCTACATTGTATATTATAATACCAGACATTATGATCCATAACACCTCGGAGCAGCATCTCTCACCTAAACTCCCCGATAACATGCTGCGACACTGGGGGCAGAGCTAATGTAGCTGATTAGATTTAAATGAGTTTATCCTCATGACGCTACAGTAGCTTGTCCTCGCGCTTTGGTGATTTCTCCCATGGTGTGTTGTCAGCACAAAGTCTAACGCAATTTCTGTTTGCTTTGCTTGGAAGCAAATTATTTCCCCGGGCTATTACTACAGGGGCTGGAGACGCTAACAGGTTGTGCTTCAATTTGGAGTCCAGAGTCTGGGTCCCAAAACTATGGGATGATATATAGGGCCATGGTCAGACTCTTGCTCCTTCAGGTGCTCTACATCGGAGCGTTTGGAAACAAAATGATGTTCTCAGTGGACTTTTCATTGGAAAGATGATCAGACGGGTGCTAGAAAACCAGGGTGAACACTGAAGAGGTGAAACGGTATCAAAGGATTTTTCTCTTAATGCCAAACCTACATTTTTCTGCTTTAACTTTCATACAGTTTTTAGGACACTAATCACATTGAAAATGTAGAACATATTTTTTAATAAATATAGAAGAAAGTATATCTATGCACCTCATAAAACTACAATTAATAGCCCAGTGATTTTATTGGCTCTCTGCACAGAACTCTTGCTAAGCAAAGACAAGGAAATACTATCAAATTGTTAATTTAAACCAGCATGCATATTACTTGTTTAAAAATCAGGCTGTCGAATAACAATAAAGTATGAATCACTTATTTGATCTTTCTCCGAGACAGTTAACGGTGCTCATTTTGAGGCACCCCGCATACAGACAAAAAACTTCTCTTTGTCCTCTTAAAACACACCTGCCTGGAAGTAACGAGGCTATTTGGCAAACCAAAAAGGTGTGAAAACTAAAAAGATAAAATGAGGACACTTTTATTTAGTATCCAGCAAGGTGACAAAAACAAGCACACCCAAAAACACGGTGCAGGAAGAAGAGGAAATATTGTTTATGTCGGTAAAAGTACAGTCTTTGTTTGACGAAGTTAGCACACAGTGAGCAATGGACTTCAAATAATAATATTCACAACTTGGATTAATTTCTATGACAATCTGTATTCATTCTTCTTTCAATCTGTGGACCGTTATCCACTAAAGGAATATATATAATCGAGGAATGGGCAAATACTTAAAAAAAGTGGTGACTTTGAAGTGGTCATAAAGTTTGTCTCTCTTGATTACCATACCGGTAAATCTGAATGAAATATACTTTGGTGCTCATGGCATCTTGACAATTAACTGAAAGATTTTCAAATTATAAGAATTCTTAAGCCATGTATTGCTAATTGTCTACATCCTTACTATACATGACACATGAGTCATCCACAAGTAAAGCAGTAGTAGTTGGAAACGTGTGTGGTGGTGCATGAAATCCTACCTGTGGCCTCCTCCTTAGTGGTTATCTCTAGTCTGGGGCCGTAGGTTCCGTATCCGGCCTCTGTGAAGGCCCTGATCTGGAACACGTAGGCTGTGCTGGGCTTCAGGTTGTTCACTGTGGCTGATGTGGACTTGGACCTCACCGTTGAGTAGACCCGGTCCTTCTGATCCTGCGCAAGGAATAAACCATGTTTAATTCAAAAAGTGAGATTGTCACCACATGGATGAAATAAAAGGACATCCAACTGCTGTGAGTCCATTTATAGTCCCACTGTCCGTTACAAATACTGCAGATATACTTCAGGGGATGTAATAACCTGCCCTAACCAAAAGGAATGAATGTGATTTAACAATGACTTGTACAATGAATCCAACTAGATTTACGGTGTGGTAATGTAAGATGAAACCATTCATATTTAGTCGTCATTTTAATATTCACTTTTAAAGAATCTCGCAATTCCATATGTATCATGGTACAGGGGTTACAATATATTGCAATTACTTTATGATGACTGGGAAAGTATAAAGAACAGGCCGCCATGTGCATAAAAAGGATCTGAATTTGCATTTATCACAGTCTCTGTAAAATCCAACATCATAGCACTACTTTGAGAGGACATATATACTGAGATGTCGTATATCTTAGTCACTACTTTATTAAATTTACAATCTTTGCACGTAAACTATTCATTCAAATTATCGAAACTGTGTTTTTGAAAATTGATTCAGTATCACAAGACATATTGCGATACTTGATATTTTCCCCATTCTTTTACACACCTAATTAGTATCATACGTTCTAAAGTTGTGCATAGCTTATAAATAATGTATTAGTTATTGCTAAGCCACAGAGAGAACCAGGCATTTATTTAAAACAGTCTTTGTCTCCCTTTTCATTTCACTTCCTTCACATTTACCTGTTGTCTTGAGACATTCAGTATGATGTGCATTTCCACAGCAATTAATCCGTCAGTACAACCGACATGCCATAATCACTACTCTGCTCTTCTGAGTTGCTGTTTTCTTAGAAATACTGTTTTTATCCACAGTTTCATTCCAAACGCATCTTCTTCGCAGTTTCTTTCTATCGCTGTTCAGCTAACTATATGGAAACTTCCTGCCCAGATGTTTCACATTAAAAGCCTTCAGTTTTTCTGTTGAAAACACAAACTCAATACAAAATCCAATCAGTGCTGTGAAAGTGTCTCTTATGCTGAAAGTACCATATAGCCTATTAAGCTATAGGAAAAAAAAAATATAGGCTTAATTTGAGAATTTACAGAATTAAGAAAACTTCACAAAAATGTTTTAGCATCTCTGTGGATTATCATCTCACCATTAGGCAGCCTGCAACCTAGAGCTCATAAACACACGTGACAAAATCTTCTTCATCAAAGGAAATCCATTTGGATGCACAGGGCTGCACGCTTTGTGTACGTGCTCGTCAAACTGTAAGTGTATTTTTGCTCTGCGAGGGCCCAAATGGAATGCCAGGATCTTTTAGGGGGTGTAGTTGTTGTTTCCAATTTTCCACTTTTACAGCTGGGCAGACCGCAGCCACGGTACGTGACATAGGAGACTGATTCGTCAGTGGGTTTTTTTTTGCGAGAGTCTGTGGCCGGCACAGGACTGGAGTTCTGCTACACCCCTGCCTTTGATTTTCGCTGGGTTAAACTCGCTCCATTAAACCTTTGCTATAAGGAGCCAATGTGTTCAGACTTGAAACGTGGGGGGGAGGGGTTTGTCAGTAAAATATACGAGGAAGGAGATAACGGTGACGGATTACTAATTCTGGCAGTGCGGCAGCCACGGACTATGTGTGTGTGTGTGTGTCTGTGTGTGTGTGTGGGGGGTTGGCTGTGAAGGCCTGATTAAAATCTTATGAGCATCTCATTCATTATTGCAATTACGAAACAATGAATGCACTTGCAGGAATCTTGTGAATTCCACTCACAGCCGAGCGGCAGATAGAATACAAAATGAAGAGTCGGCGGAAGTGAATTTGAAGATGGGCCGAGAGATGGAAGGGGAGGTGGGGAGGGGGCATTTCGGAGAGAGAGAGAGAGCCAATGGACGCAAATTAATCTACTGCGGAACTCACCTTTTCGTAGTATTTGATTTCGTACTCCGTGATGACGCCGTTGGGTTGCTGGGGCTCCTGCCAGGACAGCTGGATGCTGCGCTGCTGCACTTTCTCCTTGATGACCTCGCTGACCTGGGACGGAGCTGTTTGGGACAAGAAGAGTTCAATGAGCCGGGGGCTAAAAACTGACTTTAACCAACATGAACAACATTCACAGGGACACTTCTCAATGTTTACGCCTCATGATCGAAATTTAAATCGCAGAGGATAGCTGTTTACCCCAGCCAGTGGAAAACAAAAAATTGTGGATTGTGAATTGAAATTCAGCTCAATTTATTTCAACATTTCCAGCGGGAACAAGCTGACGCTTTTCTCTCTCTGATGACAGATCTATTGAGAAATCCTCTCAGAGGGATGTACCTGTAACCTTCCGACATCAGTCTTATGCAAACCGATTGTCTCTGGCTCTTTGCGTGACTCATTTGAAGTGTCTGGCTGCCTGGATTAACTGCTGCCACATTTAGATTCACTAAACAGTCTACACACTCACACACACACACACACACACACACACACACACACACACACACACACACACACACACACACACAGTTCCATCTTTTAGTTGTCAAGGTGAATGATAGTAATAACCTGAGCTGGAATTTAAAAGGGGCATATGCACATTTTTCAGGTCCATGCCTGTAGTTTGGGGTTTCTACTAGAGCATGTTGACATGATTTGATGTTCAAAGAACACTTTATTTTTCTCCTACTGTCCGTCTGAATATGCCTGTATTCACCCTATGTCTGAAATGCTCCGTTTTAGAGCCTGTCTCTTTAAGACACGGTTATGGTGCACCTTTGCAAAGGCAGTTCTCTGCAAAAAATAAACAATGAAGCTATTTATTTGACAGTGTAATGATATCATACTAGCAACACTACTACAGTTGTAATGTGTGCATCTGTACACGTCCTGTGTCCGTTTTAAAATGAAAGCCCTCCAAGCCTCTTCGTTTGGACAGAATCTCTTCATTTGTTAACACAAGGTCTTATATTCTGTAATATTTGCAGGACAATATTTGTTGTGGAAAATGTAGCAACTTGCACGGCTCTATAAATTAATTGGCTTTTATGTGGATTGTTATTTAGAAATGAGCACTCTCTTTTTAACTTTTTCAGTCTAAAATAAATATAAATGATATTACAATGAAATTACCTGAAACATTCTGGTAATTTCTAAAAAAAAACTCTATGTAGAAAGAAGGGCAGGCGACAGAAATGCTGTCGGTTTGGAGACCACAGCAATAATATACACAGCTATCAAACTAAGCCATATATTAAATGTAATTTAGGGAGCTCTTCAACCTGTTTCCAAAGCAAACAAACTTTTTTCAAGCATCATCTTAAAATAAAAAATAGTCTTCTTGATTTTTGTGCAGAGTTTAGTTTTTTTTTCCACTTGTTTCCTTGAAAGTTCTTGAAAAGAGTGTATTTTTTATTAGAAACAGTCATACTACTCTTACTTAAGAAGTTTTTGCAGTGTGTCACCACTGCTTCTAGTTCTGCAGTTGTGCCTTTCGGCTTGTGGTTCAACTTCCATTACCTTTACATCATCAGCATCTTGAATATAATCACCATCATTTTTACAGCACTTTTCTTAAAGACCCCAGTGAGAAAAACAAAACAAAAAAAAAACAGGGAAAGCTTTTTGGCTTACTAAACCTCACCCCAAGGAGATGATGCTTTAAAAAAAATGTAATCTCCACTTTAAACAGCCTCAAAATCCATTCTGTAAACACACTGTGAAATCGTGATGACTCATGCTGCTCTCGGGGCAAAAGCATATTAATTAACGCGTCTTAGAGAGTTTGAAAAAAGACGTCCTGGGGACGACGTGGACTCCGAAGTGGGAGCCACTTGTCAGAAGCTGCACTTTGATTCCTGTTTTCCCGGGTCTCTCATGGATCGGAGACGTGCTTTTCACATGAAAGGGGAGCTTGTGAATGACGGATTCACACCAAAGGAGATGGGATATTTTAAATGATGGCGTGATGATGTGAATTGGGGTTGATTTTTGAGCAATTTAACAAATGATGAAACACAACAAGCTTATGTTTCTCCACGGGCGTACCATATGGCTTTGAAGTATGTTTTAAAATCTGCAAGTTACAGTCTCAACCCTGACTGTGAACAGCGTCCAACAGGAGACAAGACCTCTTTCCCTGGAAGTTCCATGCCCAGTGACCCAGACTTCTAATGCAGCCTGACCCTAGATTGTTTTAAGATGACCCCGCCACTAATGACTCCGGCTGGATTAAAACCTCATTAGGCCTCATCGACATTCCTGACAGCGACGCAAACGACAGCGGACACCCAAGACCTTGTCAAAAAAAAAACTGCTGTTGTGACATGTTCCCTCATAATCCACCCAAAACACAGGAACAATGCATCCTTTGTCTGCGCATGGCGGACGGTCAAAGGGGACGATTGAGTTTTCCCTCCCCGAGTCACAACAAGCAGTTAGTGCAGCTTAACCTCATCCAATTTGGCTGCTTTCTTCTGCCCTCATCCAGACGGCGTCCTTGAAATATGGACCTCTCCTAAAAGCGGGTTTTTCAAGGTTTATAGGCACTAAATGATGCTTCTTGTCTGTGTTTACTGCTTTAATCTGACATTTGCTTTCATCCCCTGCAGACTTTTTTGGCTGCAAAGAGAAATACTACTTCAGACAGGATATATATTTTCTGTTAGGACTTGAGCGGCCGTTGAAAGAATGGATACATTTAGTTGCGTACTGGCCCAGCAGTCTGTTTGTATGCTTGTAAACTGAGTTCTGCGAGTGTTTTTATCTTTTATAAGTCTTCATTTGGAAATTAATACATTGCAACATCCATTTAAAGTACCAAACAAGAAATACATTTCTGATTGTATGGCGTTTCAGGTTAAAGATTACGCAACATGCAGTGTCAAATACAAATCTCCTTCAGCACCGTAAAGTGTATATCTTCTTTTATACTTTGGGATTTTTATTTATTTTTTCTTCTTCTCTTATGAAAATCAATCAATAAGAAAGAAAAATGGAGAACTGATGCTTATTTCAAGAAGTACAAAAACAAACACATTGATTCACCCCAAAGCTGCTGATGATACTATCCAAACCAAACTCTTTGCTTTAATCTGCACCGCTTCCCACCATAGACGAAACATACTGTAGACGTGTTCCTGTTGCCAAGTCTCACACTTGCCTTTGGGCTTGTCTGCATCCAGCTTTGGCCTTTAACTGTTTAAATGGGTTTGAAATGTCAAACATGTCTTCATCTAAAAAGGAAGATTACTTGGAATGGACACAAATAATTTATGACCAACACAAAACTATGAAGTTCAAGGCTCAATCCAGCAATTTAGTGTTTAAGTTCCATGAAGTTGGGGGACTCACAAAAGAATGATAATCCTGATTTTGAGTCCGTAGTATGTCTTAAGCTTCAAAAACACTTGATTCTGCACTTCCCATGAAGAAATTAGACCATGGATATATAGAAAGAACTGGATGCAGCATCCAACGTGGGCTCCCATTCAATCCTATGAGAGTTGCTCATTGGCTTATGAATTGGAAAAGTATTTTTGGGCCTAATGGTGTCAAATGTCCCTTATTTACTAGTATATATGAAGTCTTATAATGCAATGCAACTTTGAAGTTGACGCAACTGCAATTTTGTTGTGCTTGCAAAATAACAATAAAGTTCTCGATTGATCACTTGATTAAGACTGGTTCCTGTTGCCAAGTCAAACTAAGTATTGATCTTTTTTCTGCCTCTAACTTTGGCCTTTTACTTCCTCAAATCAATGTTTGAAAGGCCACACAAGTGCATATGAGTAATTTGCACTCTTGTGCTAATTGAAGCAAAAAAAATTATGGCTCTTCATTTCTAAAAAAAACCCACATAATTAGCAGTGATGCATAGTTGTCAAGCGGCAGCAGGTATATTATTGCTTGATCTGCGCAGTCAGGGCGCAGCATGATGAGCCACTTTTCCCACACAGCTTCTTCTCCCTCTCCAGAGTGTGACTCAGGCAGCAGATCTGCCCCATTTACCCCCCTTTGGCCCGCGGCTGTATAGCGGCGATGACTCAGCTCAGCCCCGCCCCAACCTTTCACTCCCTTTAACCCAGCCACGGGGCTGACAGAGAGCCCGGAGCCCCCTTGTTTCCACAGAGATCATGAGATCAGCGAGTGGTATTAGTACCATGCGGGGCTGAAAGGGCTATCATGATTTTTTGGGAATGGGAAAAGCGGTCATTCTCAAATTCACTGGGGGGTTTTGAGCGAAGACCAGATTTGAATGTTAATTCAAAAGTAAAACCTGCTCCTCTGGCTCCTCTCCGTCTCCCCCGTGGCTCACTCAGGTGGTCCATTAATGACAAACCGGATTTCAAGGGGCCCAGGACCAGCCAGCCACTCTCTGACTTTCAACATACCTGTGGAGCTTAGCGTGGCGGAAAATTGTATAATTGTCATGCCGCTCTCTAAAGAGACTGTTTGGGGAAAGGCATTTGTGCATCCATTTTGCAATATTAGAAAATGTGTCAGTGACCCCTAACACCTCCTCCTGTAAAGCTAACTGATCCAGAAGCCCAGTCGCTCACCGTGCTCTGCATCTGAGCGTCTTCTGAATACATTAGACGGCGCATTTTAATATCCTCCTCTTTCACTCAGCCGTCTGATTTTTGGACTCCGAGGCGGAGGAGCAGGTTATCATTACATAACCATCTTTCTCCGCCTGCGTGCTTGCGTCACGGACCGCAACCGACGCTATAAACTAATTTATTAATTACTGCTGATTTCAGGACGCCGTCGTGTGTCTTAAAGCCAACGGTCGCCGTTGAGGTGCGGAAGATTGCTGCCGTTTGATAGTGTTTGCAAGGTTTTTAACAGGTTTTTAATTTGAGACAGGAGATTACAATGTCTCCTAGGGAAAATAATTATAATAAAAAAGAATCCTTTGGGCCCAATATGGGCACATAAACAAACGTAAAGCACGGCATCCTTTCAATTCAAACACCGGCTAAGGGACGTGTTTGACAAAGGAAACTGACTGTTACACTAACTACTGGATAAAAACACGTTTGACACATAATAATGAAAGTCCTTTCATCATTTAAAGATTGCATAGTTCAGGAATCTACGTTAACACACTTGTTTTGCCAGCTGGCTCTGCTCTCCATCACAACACATCAAGTATTTCACACAATGACAGCCATTGATGGCTTTAACATGCTGGATAGGTACCATTCAGTTTCCTCTGTCGCCACTGCAGAGCTGAATATTTACAGTGCAGGGGAATGTGCTTGCTAGACTGAAGCCTTTTTTTTTTCTTTTTCAACACATCATCTCCAGCAGCCCGTGAAACAAAAAGCCTGGCGACAGTTTAGTTTGGCTGGCTTGACACTAACGAGGTATGACATAATCAAGATTACTTCTACTCCGTGTTGTGACTCCCATAACCGGGCAGAATCAGACTGCTCTTAAATGTTGGCATCTTTGGGGGAAAAAAAATTGACATATGAGGAGTAGGCTCAGCATGATTGTTACGGATACAAATAGTTCTCTTTGATGGGGATACAAATAGTTCTCTTTGATGGGGATAACGAGACATGACGTTAAAGGTGCACTCAAGCAATTTAATATTAGACTTCTATAAAGTTGGCAGACTCACGTGAGACAGGTCAAAGGACAAATGGTCAAAATTGAAGCATCAGGGGCTGAGATATGCCGACTTTTAGGCCCCATCACGAGGAAAGCAACTTTAATACCGCATCCTATATTTCCCATGATGCAAATTTGTCACATCTCAAACTACAATCAGGGGTGTAAAAGGCCTTTGAAATATCCCTTTATATTTTATATATCCTGACTTTTTGTCCTTAGCATGGAGACAGATCCAAAACGACTGGATCCTACATTTCCCATAATGCCACCAATAGCATTGTCTTGTGCATTGTAAATGCAGTGTTTGTTACCCAGGCTTTCTGTAGATTGTTGCCTGAGCTGAGACACCCCTTAATGACATCATCAGGGGTCATTTTCTCAGACTTGAAAGGACCCGACAAAGCTCCTCCAGAGCCACAGAAGACTAGTAAACTGACTTTTGTGTGTAAAATTGGTGGGACTGCCCTTTTAAGGTTAATGCCAGGCAGTATTGCTCATGGTTAAATGAAAACCACTTAAGCTGAAAATAAAGACTTCGCTCAAGCTGAGAAAAAAAGAAAAGAAAAAAAATGCTTGCATGAGTTGAGGATTGTACGTGGGTCGCTGGATTTGAAAGCAAATGTATCTTAGCAGTCAGCTCCCCACCCCCCTCCCCCCCTTACTATCCACCACTGTCTCAGAGTCAAACTGCTGTCTGCTCCTCTAAATGTAATGCTCTCCTGGTGGGGATCATTTGTCTCTCCCTGCACAGAGGATGCAATCTGCATTTTAAGACGGCAACCAAATTTCATGCGACCCCCAGCTGCTTTTTACAGCTGGAAAGCCTGCGCATGTTGGTGCGTGGGTGTGCGGCGGTTTACTTATCTATGTGAACCCTGAAGAAAAAGTCTCTGTGCGTGTGTTTGTGTGTGGGGGTGGATGTTATTCTGCATCCAGCGACTCTCCACCTGTCTTTTGGAGCTGGCCGGACTGAAACTGGCTTGCAGCTTAGCTCTGAAGGCCATTCATCCAGTGACTGGATAAAAAACAGAATTCCGTTTAGTAACCGCCGGTGAGTCACACAGTAAAGGATGGAGGACAATAATAGACCAGGGCTCTGATGAATGTTAACAGAACTGTCATAACTGGTGTGACAAGCTTCTTGCTCTTGGGCTACCAAGCCGGTGTCTCGCCGGTGGCATTGAGACTCTGCACGGCATAGCGTTTCAGCCAGCCGCTGCAGGCCTGCAACATGTCATGTCCGCTTGGATGCGAATAGGGAGAAAAAAGAGAGGACTGATGCATTCAGCAGCGCTTTTCGTTTTGTCACGATCATTGCTTAACCGTGGAGTTTGTCAGAGAATTTTAAAGGCCTTTTCAACCTTTCCGTAGTTCTAAGAACATAGCTCAAGGAACTGCACCTTTAATGTTGGTAGTTGGTACCTTCCCAGCAATAGAGCGACCATGAGTGACTTAAGTGTATGGTGATTGTTTGAGCACATGAGCCAATGCAGCACCGGCAGCCAACATTTCAAAAACCTGTTAGCCTTGTAAACATCAGACAACACAAACAAAAGCTTGTAAGTTAAAAGAAAGGAAGAAAATATCAACAAATGGACCGAAAGTCAAGTCCAGAAGTAAACCCACTGAAACAACTAGTGGGAGCCGAAGCTTAGCAGGCTAACCAAGTAGCATTAGCACAAAGGCTAGCCCATTAGCAAAAAGGTTAGCCTAGTAGCACAAAGGCTAAGAGTTATCAACGGCAACTATTTAGGTAAGTCACTACGAACAACCAACAAGAAGACATTTTGATGCAGCTAAAAGTTTTAATTCAATGTTTAAAGCTTGATTACGTCACTTCCATTGCCAACATGCGACCGCATATTGTTGATGACTGTAAGGCTGTAAAAGGGTCAATTCTTTCTATTTTCTGGCCAACAAACAAAGGGAGGTGTTCTCAAAGAGAAAAGTCTTTGTGTCCCCTCTCTTCTTAAAACAAACCTACACCCTTGTATATTACCCAATATGATCAATCTAATTCCTGTACAAGCTCTCCAATAGAAAGATCATGTGGATTGTGGCCAAACAATAGACAAAGCTGCATCGTGTCCTCCCATCAACGGCTAATGGTACCATCTCCGGAACATTTTGATGATCTGATGATTCCTATTCACTGCCAACACTTCTGGTGGAGGCGCACGAAATACCCTTGAACCAAGTGTGTTTGAAAATAGAGTTTTGAAAGAGCCGGGCAGAGGACGGAGCTCTCGCTGCATAACAATGCCGGCTGAGGCGGGGACACCTTTAGTGACCATGCAGGAGGGTCAAAGGCGGCCCCGTTTGAAAGCAATTAGCTGGGCCTGATATGAAGGAGGCCTAGGCTGGGTCTTTCATGTTCCATAGGGCTGACAGCTCCAGAGGTGACGGGATGATTATTAATACTTTTCTGACGCTTTCACTACTGACAGCTCAAAACAGCCATCAAGTTTCCCCTCATTATTTTCCAGTTCAAGCACCCTCCTATCATATATTCCCATCAATTCTCTCCATCAACAGAGAGGTTTCAAATTCAGTTGTCTAATTTCTTTCTTAAGCGCAATAGTCAAATGCTCATCAAATGATGGCTGGATGCGTTTGGCCATAAAGGAAATGCATTTGATGTCAATTCCTTCTCTGGCTAATAGAATCTCTCCTTGAATTCTCCCTGCACTCAAGCAAGTAAATGTTTTCTTGGTGTGTGATTTGCTGAGTGCATCGCCCACGCCTAACAGCTTAAGTATAGCCCCTGTGTGCTGCCGTGAAGCCAGGAATCAGAATCACAGTGGAAGGTCAGTGGGGGGAATTGCATTCATGCTACACCGACATGCACACACAAGGCGCACTGTGCATGATTGCTCCTCCAATGCCTCCTGACAGGGAGTTCATTTTAACCCCGCCGTGGTAGCTCCGCGCGGACCCTCGTATAATATCAAAATGCCATTCGGTGGTGTAACAGATGCAGAAATCATTGGTCAGCTATGTTACATAATTGTCGAGCCAGCGGGGACCCCACTTACTGACGAGGCACTCAGCTTTCCTGTGTCAGTGTCCAAATTAGGGAGCAGGGCTGACAGCCTATCATCAGCCACTCTTAGCACACTCCCTGATTTCTGCAGCTAGAATGGGGGGTCTGCAATCGGTATATCTATTTTTTCACTCACGTAGGGCAAGAATAGAGTTATCGCGACTCCATTGTAGCATGGCCGACATTTACATAATCATAACCCAGTAATGGTGAAATGATGGCCCTGTTCACACTGGGCTCTAAAATGCATCTCGGGGGGGTCCTTTCATGAAATGGACAGGTTAACACGCAGGTGCGAGTGAACCAAGAGTACACTGACAAATAATAAGGCTCACAGCGTTTGCCTTTTTTCTTCCAGGTTTTTACTGAAAATAGACATAATTTTTTAAAGGCAAGGTTTAAGATATTACTCCAGATTGCTGTTAATCTGATTTTATGACAAAAAAAGAGCTATATTCCTTTTTTTAACATATATGACAACAAACAAATATCCTTATTATGTCATCTGTGACAACAACATATGTTGGTTTGTATTGGACAATGTAACACAACAGACAATTTAGCAATAAGGCTGTAATCATGATATATTTTCACGATAATTATTACAATTTATATTTAATTATATTAATCTTCTATTTATAGATTTAGTTACCGTTTTCACCCCTTTCAAATTTATTATGGAGCAGATATTACATATGGAACTCAAGTAACAGAAATACTGTTTGCTGATGGTTAAACAAGTAGTTTCGTGGGATTTGTGAACCCCCCCAAAAATATATATGCACCTTTTTACAGCAATGGCGATGGCTAAGGCGATGCCTACGATGTAGTGGCTGTTCATAGAGTTTTTGTAGGCAGAGAAAAAAAGGATTCAAAATATCTTTATCGAAAATAAATCTTATAACTATATACTATTGTCAATTGGTTAACAACCTCAAATTGCCAAAGGTTGACATTGGGTGAGACCTTCTGAAAGGCAATACAAAAGGGCCTTCTGAGCACAGGGACAGGCATAGAAAAGCCATGGTAAAAACTATTCTCAAGCTGTATTGCCAACTGAAAATATAAGTGTCTCTCACAGATAACATAAAACATGCGCACTGGAGCAAACACGATCACAAGCGATCAGCTGAGACGTATTCCAATAAATGCCAGGTGTGAGGTGTAATTTCCCCCTCCGTCTCGCAGGAACCAGGTCATGTTTTCAGAAAGTCATAATGATCAGCTGGACAGATGGGAAGCAGCCATATGACTCAAAGGACAATGACATGGAACATAAATTCAATGTGCACTGCAGCTTGATTGTGCCAAAAACCATGTGTTTACCATGCACATAAAACTGAGCCCCTTGATTTAAAATACTTAACCGCTCACGTAAGGAACACGGGGCCGCCAAATAAGAACATTTGTTGACTTATTCTGGCAATCATAATTATAGTGACAATGCACAGCAGGCCGACATGTGTGTGCTGGATGCAACGTGATGTGAGGGTGGCGGCGCGGAGAGACGGAGCCAAACGCTTTGAGGTGCAGGGCTCATTTCAGGGAGGTCGCCGGGAATAAATGACAGGGTCAAAAACAGAGGAAAGAGCTCGGCGAGGTTTGTAAATAAACCTCGTCGTGTTCCAAGACAAAACGTTTACCATCTGAACCCACTTAATCAGAGCAAATCCCCGGGAACTGCCTGGCTGCATGACGCACAGCCTGATATCCTCATTCTGGATCGGCCCCGAGTTTACACCGAGATCGGCCGGAATTCATCGCCCAGACGGTCCTGATGAAGTCATAAAAAACACGCCATGCTTGTCCACGTCCCCCTTTTGATGGCGAGCTGTGTTATAATGATGCTATCTAACTCCCTGCTCGGCACGTGGACCGTCAAGGGAGAATACGCTGGGAAACAAACACACAGGCGCAGGCTGGATGAGAAATGAAGGCTCTGGTACTTGTTATAATGTACACGCTTGGTGTTGCTTATCCGCCGACTCGCTGACCTTTCCGCTACGAGCAGCTGCGAGGCATGTCTTTTCAAATACATGACCGGGCTAAGCAGAGATATGCGTTTGCATACACAGTGGCTTTATCGTTTATCTTAATAAAACAAAGACTGCGTCTGGGTAAAAAAAAGGGCCTGGACGTGGTGGCTGTGGATATTTACAGGAGCTGCTAAGCAGCCAGCCGGCCTTCCCCACCTCTTAAATGTCAAAGCACAGCCCGAGGGCCCCCTCATGCTCCAATCTAAGGCCCTGATTGGACATCTGAGCTCCATGGGGATTGATAAGCAAGATAATTCACGGAATGCGCTGTGCTGCGGACCGTCGGCGCACACCGGGTCAGGATCCTGAGGCACTGCTATTATTTCGAGGTTTCAACCCCCATAGTCGCACTTATCTGCGGCTTCACACAGAGGCAGCTGCTTCCATTCCCTTATTATCGCCGAATAAATCTAATGTTTGGCATCCGGCATGGGGAATATTCAAATAGCAAATTGAAGCCACCGCCGCCGTTTTGCCGAACGGGGGGGAAATATGATCGCTGAGGGCTGGCAATGGTAAACATCTGTTTATTCTAGAAATACCTCTGTCATCAGGATGGTGATCATATTAATCAGTGCTCATATGCTCTTTAATCACAGTCTTGGAGAGGCTCCATGCCAGGGAAATCATATCCACGGCCCCTCCAGCCGCCTCTGTAATTTTGCACAGAGCGGTCCAGTCCAACGCGCTGCTGATTGCCAACAGATCTAGGCCAGGCCTGCAGCTCCTCGCGACGCCATAGGGCTAAATCAGATCAGAGCCTGAGACAGGTCCAACAAGAACTTGCACAACTGCTGCTGCTGCGGACAGTTGTGCAAGGTGCAGAATGTTGTTCCCCAGGTGCTGGGTTGCGAGCACTTTGAGTCTGTCAACAAGTTCAAAACTCATGAAGTGAGAGCCACGCATTCCAAATTTTGTTATTCCAGCAACTTAGATGGCATTTTGATGTTTCATTTTATGAGAAGGCAATGAACAATCCAAATGCATCTGATTCACAAAAGTAAGAAAAGAGCAGTTGGCTGTTAAACCCCACTGACCTCTTCAGTACGGACTCATGCTGTGCAGTCAAGCTTTGTTCAGACCTACTATTATTGGAAGATTTGGGCAAAATTTTTGCAAAGACACCAAATATGGCGGGCTGAATGTTGCGAAAATGTGGATGAAATGATGAACAAGACATCTAAAATATTTCCATTTCATAAAATAGTAAAACCAAGGCTGGATTACCAACAAGGCAAAGTGGGCAACAACCCCTAGGAGCTACAAAAGCCCAAGTTCTCTGTGTGTCAGCTGGCTTGTGTTAATGTGATGAATTGCACATTTATTTAGAAACAGGCATTAATAAAACACAAAAGGAACATCTTGTTCTGAAAAATTGAATCCAATGCATAAGTGCCTTAAACCTGCATTATTTCTAATGGCCATCAGGGGCCCAAGTCTATGAGAAATTGACCTTAATTTTCACTTGATTTATCACCAAATACACAACAGCCGACGGGGCGAGTAGTATTCCTGGTTAAGAATGCTAGTTGGTCTCTGGGCCTCTGGGCAAAATACAATGGAGATATCATATGTCATCTAGACAGCTGAAACAGGAAATAATTAATCAATTAGTTTAGAATTCATAAACAATTGGTAGAAATGTGTTACTCATCTAAACGGAACATCTTGATGAAGCATTGCCTTCTGATACCCTTGTGATTCTGGTGTCTCTACTTTAAATGTATTCAAATTACCACAGGTACAGACTCTGACTTTACTTCTTTTATTTTTTTCTTTTAAACAAATCCCACACTGAGCCAATAAATGTCTGCTTCAAAGCTCACAACACCTAATTCTGCCTGGGAAAAAAGAGAAAGCTGAGGGCGATGATGACCGGAGAAAGTATAGAACTCATTTGACTGCACTCTGGGTTCAATTTCGACCGAGTGCATCTGCAGGAAATAGAGCGGTGCATAGCCAGAGTAAATGCACCTGGTGATAAGGGATAAGACTGGAACGCCCAGCCGACTCAGCAGCAGCCCTGTAATCAAGGGGAGGACCTGATGCTGGCAGCCACGCTCATGATGAGTAACCCCCCCCCCTGGCCAGACACTCCAGACAGGCCTCCAGCCAGACAGAAAAAAAAAAAAAAAAAGATTGCACAAAAGCCTACTTAGTGGCTGACTGTAGTTTTGGGGATTGGCTTTTTCTGTGTCTGTCATCAGCGCTGAGCTTTTCTATCACTCATCTGTCTGCTATGAGCTCACTTGATGTCTTCTTTATGCTCAGACAAAGAGCAAATGACAGGACGTGAGGGGAACCAGGCGGCAGCGCAGGAACGCTCACGACTGGGTGTGTTCGCCCCTTGCACTTGACAACCCAAAAAAAAAAAAAAAAAAACACACGCCAAGCACATTTGTCCCGGAGGAACACTTCTACGCCGACGACAGCTCGTTCGTATCACCGCGCGTAAAGTGTTGATCCGTTCAGTGATTGACCTCCTGAGCCATGTCTTTTTCTTCTTTATGTTCTGTTAACTTATGGAAGCAGCTAACTGATTGTGATTAATGGCCACCACGCACAGGCAGAGACAAGCAGTGACTCCATGTCTGTGGGACTTATGTGGGTTTTCATTTTTTTTTTTTGAAACAGCAAAAGTGTCGGTTTGCCACAACTCGCTGCTTGTAACAATCGGTGTAGATCAAATTCATAACTATGATTTATTATCAAGTGTCACGGAAAAGCTGTTTTTGCGGGTGCTAAAAAGCAGCAGAGAGCTGATCATTTCCAGACTCGGGGACAACGAAGCCTGCCCTCTAAAAAAAGCCTCGGAACGCTTTTTTTTTTTTTTTTTTTACCGAAACTGCGCTGAGTGATCGGCCGCTTGTGGAGACAAAGCCAGCTCTCAGGTTTTGCCCGGCTGAACTCGGCACCGATCGGGCCCCCGGGCTCCCTGTGCCCTACAAAAGGCACGTCCGTTGTCCTTTGTCCCACCTACGCCCCCCCACCTCCCCTATCCTGGCTTCCAGGGTAAGTGACTGGCTCGTAATCGCCGGGCAAAGAGTCAGATTCGCTGTGTGGAGAGACGCCCAGTAATGCTGTAACACCTGCTAGACAGACAAAAGAGGGCACCCACAGAAAGCCTCTTTCCCATTCTTTTTCCTGGCATCATAATGATGCCAGGCTTCAGGAATGACCTGTTGTGACCTTTGACCGGGGACAGAGAGAGAGAGGAGGGCTAGATGAGGTGGGAGATGCTGCCATGTGCTTTTCGTGTTAAAGGGTTAGTCTGCCCTAAAGCAAAATCTTGGTTAATGGTCAATGGGTCAACTGTTTATGGTGTTTTGAATAACTACAAGCCTGATTTTTACCACTGACATACAAAAATGTCTATAAAAGCTGGTCCTGAATTATTAGCTAATCTTAAAGGAGCTTTCTTAATGGCTAGAATCCGTCGCAGCCACAAGACTATTCCATTCAGGGTCGTGACTTTCACTTTTTCCTCCCACTGTTGCTCTCTCCACCAGTGCATTAAAACTCACAGCTGACAGCAAGAAGTTCACACCACTTGTCATTCAGGCTGTCAAAAGCTTGGGGAATGTAGGAAATCACTTACTCAGTGCTCACAAAACTGTGAATATCCCGAAAAAAAGGGGAAAGAAATTAAAATATTATATATTCAGTGATGTGTTGGAGATCACAGCTTGGTGATACGACAGAGCATCTGCAGCGTTGCATTTTCATTTAAAGCTTATGTTTATATTCATAATTCTAAGCAGATATGTTTATTTAGAAAAACACCTGCATCATCTTTGAACCTTTTTAGTTATTTTATCTGTGAAATCATTTTGCTGGGAAAAACAAAAAAACTTTCAAGTTCTTGGCGGCATGTGTGTGTGTGTGTGTGTGTGTGTGTGTGAGTGTCGAGTGAACAAAGCCTCATTCTTCAAGAGTCTGAGCGCTGGCTCACTATCATTATAATGATGTCATTATTGCAAGATAATTAGCCTTGAAAATGTATCTCGGGAAACAATCTCATAGCTTCTACTTTCCCAATCCAGCAAAGTGTCTCTGTTTCGCTGCCAACTATATATTGGACTCGATAATGACTCGCTTTCTCTCTTTTGGCTGGTTACAGGAATTTACCTCGCAATATCCGCCGTGATCACTTCGCCTTAGTGCGGGTAATACGAATAACAGGCACTCCTAATGAGATGTCAGAGATCATCAGCGAAGCCAGGGGAGGAAATGGCGGCGATATTGAGAAGGACTTCAAAAACAACACTGTGTGCTCGGCAACATAATACACCCGCCGCGCTCAAGGTGGCACCTCGTGGCTTTAAGGAAAGGGTTGGTTTTTTTTTGTTAGTGCTCTATTAGCTGTAGAATGTCTTCTCATTTCTGCTGTTTCGTGGTCTTTGTGGTGAGCTTATGGAGGGCGGCTTTAAACGACAGAAGCAGGGAACAGACGGCAGTAAAAAAATTAATGCGGGCTGAGCAGATGACTCGCTCTCCCAAAAAAGCCCATGGAAAGTAATGTACCTCCTTGAAGTCTGATTAAAGTTTGCAGATTGGCCAGACAAAAAAAAAAAGACTGAATCTGTACTTAACTATGTTGTTTTTTTTCTACAGCGTTCTATTTTCTTTTTAGAGGGGGAAGAAAAGCAGGTACGAAGTTGTCAAAGTGGTTCTTTAAGAAGTTTAAAAAAAGAGTAATATTTCTTAATCTTTCCCTGCTGCAAATACCGGGCTGTGGTCAAATAAATTCCCAGGCTCCACATGGATATAATCAGCAGTCGATGCCTTGAACACACTGTGTTGTCACCGTAAAACACCCGGCCTAACGTAACTCCCATTAGTCACACAGGGACAATTAAAAAAGCAAACAAAGCTGAAAGTCTGAATTGCCTTAATCCTTCAGTATTGAACTCAAGAAGAGTTTGCTGGGACCATACATATCTATATAGCGGGCTGCTGTGCAGAGCTAGTGTGGATTCAGGCTCAGAAAGCAGCAGCAGGGGGTGGGGGGTGGTGGGGAGGAGAGCTTAGGCTGTTTGTGATGCAGATTCCACACTAGAGGATGGACCACCAGCAGTGGGGAGCACAAACACACACATACATACACACTCATACAGTGTGCTGGTTTGTCAGTATATCAGGGCTGAGCACCAGCCTCTTGGTTGTGTCAGTGTAGCCCCCCCCCCCCGGCTCCAAACGAGAGGAGATTGATGGCACCTGGTTAGAGGGGCACTGATTCCAGAGATCCTCCCTGATTGGCTGCAGACAGCAGATGACAGAACAGAAAAGATCATGGAAGACAGCAAACTGGTTGGTCTGTCTGTGTTTTTTTTTTTTTTTTTTAATTGTCTGCAGAGAATCCAAAGTGATAGACCTGATAAAATGGTTGATGTTTCTACTTTTTGTGGCCCGTCTTAACAACTCCATTTGTTCCACTCAAACTACCAACCATCCTCAAGTTTGAAACACATGTATGCACATACAGAGTGTAGATTCTTATTTTATAAAACCCTGACAAGATTCATTAACTCAACCTAACTTTAGCCCCCAAAAAATTCATGTTAAAATGAATCCCCAACATACTTTGACAGCTATTTTAGTTGCAATTTGTGAAAAATAAAAGTTTAGCAAAAAGATAATTTCGAAAGGATAAGACACAAAGAAAGTCAAAGTTTTGACATGATACTTAAGAGTCAGTGTCTGTGAGTATACATGGATGGTTCCTCTCCAAATTAAGGCCAAATAGGGGTGAAGCACCAGTTGAAATTGGGCCAAAGCAGCTTAAAATTACGGGCTCGCAAATTGAGAGACAAAGCCTGACATCCTGATCAAGGCCTTTGGCTAGGTGTCGCATCATTGTTGTTTTTCTTGTGTATTGGTGGCGGGATTTGCCGCTACTGTAATTGGTGATCTCTGTCTGATAGGCGACCAAGAGACGAGGCTTAAGACTTAGTGGGAGGGCCCGGGCACCAGTTTGCTTTTCAGGGGTAGCGCTGAGCTTCTCCCAAACCTCATCCCAATTACCCTCCGAGGGAACAATGACAGACAGTGGCTTTTTGCCTCTTTGTGTCAGACGTCCGGCATGTTTGCTTAGCGTAGCTCCAATCCACTTTGTCACCAGTTAATTGGAGAGCGGTGAGTTATTCTAATGCAAATGCCAGACATGTTCACACAATTTAAAGCAAGCTCTACCTTCAGTTATTATGAGGTGCGAAAATAACAAAAAAAAAAGGGTGATGGCAGTCCGGGGGCGAAGTCTTCCCCTCCGGCAGCACACTGTGCATATTCTTTCAGTGTGTATTGGGGGCACTGACTTTACAGTGTGAATGCACTCGTCGACAGTGGCTGTCAGACGCTGCACACTGAATTCATCCCAAGTTATCAACTGCGATTTAATTTCATCCAGACAGCCGAGGATGTTATCTGTAATGTGTCAGATTAACAAGCCCATGCAGCTGAAATGCATCCAGTCGGTGCATTAAGTCACCGAATCTCGCAAGCTGGATGTAATTTAATTTAGCATAATAGACAAAATCAAATAACGTTCTGACATTAATAAGTGATTATCTCTTTTCCTGAGCACTAGAGGAGTGTTTTTACAAAAAAAAAACCTGCCTGAAAGCACAGGAGGTCTCCCGCAGGCCCTTTTTTTTTAATTCAGTCTCTCATCAAGACGTCTACTGCCAAAGTATACCGGTCTTAACACATTGTGACATACTTTTTGGCGACGCTCAACGGCGAGTCGCCAGTGCGATGGGGAAATGATTTGGGAGGAGTTTACCGAATTTAATTAGCTCGGTCTCTAAGGACACAGGCTCTTCCAACTTTCATTTAGATGTAATCTTTCTTCGGAGAATAGAAGAATACATTTCGGCACACAGTTCTCACAGAAGAATAGCATCCCAGTCTCAATGCTACAGGACATGCAGTAGACACTGGCTGCTTTGTTCTAAAAAGTGGCAGAAAAATCTGTAAAAATAACACTAACCTGCATTAAAATTGAAAATGTAATCACATTTGAGGCAAGGGATCTTTTGCGAAGTACCGCCCATGAAAGACCGACTGACCAATCATGGGCCAGCTCCGACCAGGGTCCAATAACTATCGAACTCTGCTTCTTAGACTCTCATGTTTTTTTGGATTTCAAACTAGTCAAGGTTAAACTGTTATATTGATAGTTAGCAGGGGAGGTTAGCTCTTCTATGCTACACTAGCTTCTGAAGGTATACTGGATGTATACACATGCTGCTTTTGCTTCTTAATGATTGTAACAGTGAATAAAGACCCACCCGGCTTTACAGGCACAGTGTTGTTCGCTAATTTGAACTTTGTCACTGTGATCTGGAGGCTTCATCTTCTATCTTTATCTTTTTAACCATATTTCACTGCTGAATCAGTTTGACATCCTAGATATATCCTTCAAATGTATCTTGTTAACCTGTCTGTCTGCTCCTCTATGAAATAGCTTTTTTTGTTTTTCTTCAGGGAGTGCCGTTAGTGACAGTGTGGGCTCCATGGTAGCTCTGACAGCTAGACTGAGTAGCAGCGGGGAGCGGGGCTTAATGAAGGGTAAATTCTGGGGTCATAATTTGGAGCTATTTTGGTACAGCTGATGATTTTTTTTTTTTTTTCTTCCATTGTGGAAGAGTGCACCTACCAGCGCAACTGCAGCTTGTTTTTTATGCCCACTTGAAAGAATATTATGGCTTGGTCTCAATCCCTTGTAGACACATTTGGATGATCATGTGTCATTTTGGTATATTTTTCTTTTGCTCAAAGACAACCGGCCACGGTGCCAACAACAAAATATTGATACTAATGATACAAATGTAAAAATAAGTGTTTCAGTGACGAAAGTAAAACTAGTGAAGTAATACTCTCCCGTTTATGCACTAACAGTTTTACAGACTATAAACTCATCGCAGTAGCCTTAATAAATCACAATGCAATACCATAGTTTTGGGTGATTCTGGGAATTGTAGAAAGCCATTGAGAAAGTGAAAGTAGACAGAGACAGGTTAAGCAAAATATCAGAGTGCACCAAGAAACTCATAACATCACAAACTGCAGATATGTAAAATTGGAAAAGTATCCAAGGATTACATTTCTTTCCTCTAAACAAATATTCTGTTTCCGTAAAACTGATTCTTCCTTTTTCTCTACAATCACTTAGTCACTCAACAAGTGAGTAAGCTGTTTCAGGTAACATCTATTTCCAGCTAAAACATGGTGTTCTCTTGCATTTTGTTCACAATCTCTTACATCACAAGGTTAAATGGGCAATCATTTTGTCCCAGAAGGACTCGCAAGTGCTTCGGTCAGACCAAAACACTTTTCGCGAAATCCTTTTCCCAGCTTTCCAAGGATGCAGCGGAATGAGCGGAGAGGGCGGCCCGGGTGAAAGAGATCATCGGATACAAAGGGACTCTTGGCCGTGTTACCCTGTCACAGCATCCCTCACGCCCTCACTAACTTCCCCGGGCCCAGATGTGAAGCCCATCTGCTCCACAGCCAATACCAACGTCCCTTTTGGATCCTCGATATCTTTTTACCGTTGTTTTATACCAAATGATTAAAAGCAGCCCGCCAGATGGCTGTCATTCGCTCGCTCTGCTTTGATAGCAAAAACTTTTTTGGTCAGCGCTGGTTTTAAAGCAGAAGCTGTACAGCTGAGGAAACTAGCAGGTGTGCAGGACTGAACTAAGTCTTGGTCGGGCCCTGAAAGAATTTGAGGCGACAGCTTTTGAGGGTCAAAAGGTTGTCCGTAATTGCCAGCGGCTTGTTTGAGTGGAGGCAAATGGACTTTCAGAATTTTTATTTTTTTTCCTCTCTATTCCTTTCTCCAAAGCCAAAGTGGCCTGCCACAAACTCATTATGATTTCCAAGTGTGATGATCTGAATAAAAGGGGAGGGAGGGGGGGAGGGGGTGAAGCAGGGGGTTGAAGACATAATTAGTTTTCCTCACTGCAGGAGACAGTATGCTGATGAGACAATGAAAGACAGGAAAAAAAGTCGAGCTGTCAATCTCCCTCGATTCTTTTCATCTCACAAAGCACCAGTGAGCAATGCTCAAAGACAAACCCCCCTCTCCTCCCCGCCAAAAAAAAAAAATCCCCACACACCCTGCAGCCGCAATGCAAGACTGCGTTACGTAGCGCAAACCTCTGCCACTTCCACAACCATAAACCATTCCGCAGACCTCTGGACGGAGGACAAAACAAACACTTTTTAAAAAGGATGCTCTCCAGCAAGCATGATCCAGGTCATGCGCTAGACATGAATACAAATGTTCAACCCCGCAAATAAATTCAACACCGGGCTCCATCTTTATGGAAGGTCTGATAACCCTGTCCTTCATGAATGTTTTGAAGCTGACTTACGAGTACAAAGTACACATAAAATGAAGAATAAGACTTGTTAATCAAGCAACCTACTCCTACTCACAGCACTTAAAAGCTGCTTATAAAAGGTTACTCCTTTAATAGATCACATGATTGATCACATGTACTGTGCTTGAGTAGCAAATAAGATGGGAAGATGTAACTTACATCTACCTTATTGCTCATTCTAAGTTCTCTCTGTGATGTAATATTCTTTAAAAGCCAATATAACATAAATTATTAAAGTAAGAAGAAGTAAGAAGTTATGGTCATTCGCAAGTTCATTTTGGGTTTCTACTAGAACATGTTTGCATGCTGTATTCACACTACTTTTGCCCATACTGTCTGTCTAAATGTACGTGTATTGACCAAGCAGCAACCTCCAGTGCTTTAAAGTGAAGGCAACGCATAAGCCTCAAAAGCAGCAGTTCCTCAAATAGCCGCCTGCGGCTGGCTCCAAAAGTGAGTCAATCCCAATAGACCCCCATGTTAATGTGATTTTTAGAGTTAGGCTGTGCCGTCACTGCCAAGGTTGTGACGGCCGGAGCAGCCTGCCTTGAGCTTTACAGCGGCTCTTCAGAAACCTACGGGTGATGTCACGGAAACTACTTCCATATTTCAAACACTCCGTGGTATTCACCCTCTGCCTGAATTCTTCTGTTTTAGCCCCTGTCTCTTTAAGTCCCCTCCCAAAAAACAAAAATCAGTCTACTCTGATTGGCTTGCAAGAAAAATATGGTGCACCTTTGCAAAGGTAGTTCTCAAGCCGTGGCTGGTGTATTCTAATGAGCCTAGATAAGATATAGCAAGTGCAGCCACATATGTTTTTTGATCTAGGCGGCAAAATAATATGTTCACGAGCACTGAAAGGTTTTTCAAGATATGTCCCCTTTAAGTTCATCTTTTAAGTGTGGAATCTTTATTTTCTATAGCAAAAAACACATGTCAGTTACAACTTCAACTGCAAATGAATTTGGGAATATGCACCCCTAAAGCACAATATGAACTGAACTGATAAGGTCCTCTAAAGTGGGTGTTACATTATTAGCTGTGTCAAAATAGGGGCTGATTTCTACTGCAAGGATCTACTAATCGTAGCTGGCTATAGGCTCAGGCAGATGTTGCTGTTTTCCCGTGTGTGTGATCGATAAAATGTTCCCTCTCCAGCTAACACGCTAACACTCTCTAGGCTACGAACAATCCCTCTGCACCACTGGACAAAATACCATCACCGACGGGAAACAGTGATCAAAGTTTAGCTATTGACTTGGAATTGCTTTTGTGTGGCTGTGTGTGTGTGTGTTTGTGTGTGTGTTTGTTTGTGTGTGTGTGTGTGTGTGTGTTGTTTTTTTTTGCAGTAGGGGGAATTCACTGCTATTGGGCACCTACGGCGTGCAACCCTGCTTGGCTTTTATTACCCTTGCAAGTCCTTTTAACTCCTTCGGCAGGAAATGAAACACTCGAATGGCTCTATTGCAAAGTGCTGGAGCCATTTGCAGCCAGGGCCGTGACATTCCCGAGCATGTGTTCCATATAAAGAGAGGCTCTGGGAGTCACAGGTGCATGCTGACGGGGTGTGTGTGTGGTATGTATGTATGTATGTATGTATGTATGTATGTATGTATGTATGTATGTATGTGTGGGTTTGATTGAATGTATATGAGAGCGGAGAGGGAGTGCAGGCGGGTGAGTAGATAAAGAGAGAGAAGGAAAGAGTATTTTGGTGTTTACCGAGGCCTTACAGTCACCCGTGGGCAGTAAGCCGGAGAGCTGTTGCATTCCAGAGCCAAATCCAACTGCCTTCACTGACCGGTCAATGCTTGAAAACACACAGGGCAACTTTAAATATGGACTGAAGTGCACTTTTCAGCTGCGAACATTTTAGGGAGGAAAAACAAGGATGCTGAGTTATGGTTTCTTTATTTCTGGTTTAGTTTTGCTTACAAAGCTGGCTAACAAAGCTTGAATAAGTCACCATAAGCTGCTGTTGCTTAAGTGTTAATGAACAAAAATAATTATAATCTATCCTTAGAAGTAATTTGGCGCTCCCTTTTGCAACTGCTGCACTTTTCTGATTAACACAGAAGAGTATTAGGGCCAGGAAAAAACAAAGTTCAAGAATAAAGTTGAATTTGTCAAGACTGAAGTCAAAATTGCAGCCTACGTGTTAAAGTTTGATTAAATCTCAAAAGGGAAATGCTTATTATCAACATTTGGACTTTATTTGTGAATGGGCTGTTATTCTCAAAATGTAAAAAATGCACAAAATGTTTTCTTATGGCTGGCACTTATACAGAAAGATAGACTTCAATCTCGAAATTTTGACTTTATTCTTGAAATGCTAAATAGAAAATGTATCTTCCTCCTCATGTTTTCCCCATATGCCTGTCCATAATGCTCTTCCATAGATAAACAATGCCAAAACAGAAAAACTGGCTTCCAATCTCCTATATTATTGGCAAAATTATCATTTTTTTTCTAAAAAACAAATCAACAGTTGAAGAAAGATGACTTGCTCAACTAGAGAAAACTGTGTGCTGCAACTGCTTCATAACGCTGATCAATATGTATACACTCATTGCGACTCTTTTGTTCTCAGGTCACACTGTTATTTGTCCCACGCTTCAACTGCCGCACCATACTGACTACCTAAATTAATGGCACTCACCGAGAGGAATTAATAAGTGTCCAACAAACTTGAGATGGAATATATTAGAGTTCCATTTTTGTCGACAGTGACATTTCTCATCAACTACCCCTCAGGTCTGTAATTTCACTGTGCGAGTACTCTGTCCTCGTGATCTGTCACCTTGTGATAGTGGCACGGAGACGGCTCTAACGCTCATAAATGGAAAACCAAAACTATCTTCATGGTTTCTTTCTGATTTAAGCCAACTGGCCCTCTAAGGGGAGCCACCCCAGGTGACTAGAAACAAAAACAACTAATATATATATATATATATATATATATATATATATATATTAGTGCTGGGCAACGATTACAATTTTTAATCGAGATTAATCGCATGATTTTCTGCGATTAATCGCAGAATTAATAATGAATTCAAAAGTATTCAAAAGTAGTGTGTTGCGCACTTTTAGTTTAAAAGTACTGCTATATGAACAAAAGTGCAATAACATTTGGTTTGCAAACACTTTAAACAAATAAGGTGCTTTTTAACAGCAGTATTCCCTTTACACAGTAGCAGTTCAAATATTTCTTGTAAATCTCAACTTAAACATTAATGTAATCAAATCAAATATAAAACCAAAGCTATTTGCCACTGCCAGGGCATTAACGTTTTCTTGCACTATCTGTGCTAAGTGTGCTGACTTTATTTGAAACGTTCCACTGCTGTGCAACATGAATAAAATGTTTCGCGCACGTTTCAGCAAAATGTCTGTCTTCTGTTTTCATTAGTCAGAGCATGTGAATACGGCTCCCACTGTTCATCAATATAATGCACTGTAACTCCGAGGTAATTATGGTTACCCAGCGATGTCCAGTAGTCTCCAGTGAGAGCAACAGTTGGTGCACGTTCTAACGCCGTCGCTTTTGTAGTCCTCTCCTTTTCATACAACTCGTGTATTGTTCTTGTGATGGTGCGTCTTGAGGGAGGCTCATACGTGCCGTCATTCGTTGCGATCCTAAGAACGTTCCTCAGACCGACATCTTCCGCCAATACTGATCAACATCCCACCCCTCCTGTGACCCATGGTTTATCTGTATGTGTATTCAGAGCCAGTGAGCAACGGACTTTCAAAATAATAATAATATTTTTTTTAAAACTGCGTTAATGCGCAATAAAATAATTGTCGGCGTTAATTAATTAATGCGTTAACGCAATAATAACGTGTTAACTTGCCCAGCCCTAATATATATATATATAACCATGAAACGTCCTAGTTGAGTACAGATATGAAAGCAATTAAATTGTCTATGCTTTTTTTTTTTTATTGGAATCTTTCTGAAAGTCTAGATATGCAAATGAGGCATTATCTTATTAAATATGTGCTTATATTTCGTGAGCCAGAAATCTGAACATTGGATACAGCCAGGTTTAAATTGTTGTTGCATTTTGTTGACATGTAAGCATCAAAGGTTTATACAGCAGAAATCTCTCTATCACAAAATGAATCAGAAAATACTGTTAACTGTCATGAAAATCCATTTTGTTTTAGGAATAAAATGTTCTGCCAATCAGACTTTGAATGATATGTGTGAGAATCTTCAGAATATAAAGCGGAATGAACCTGGAAAGTTTGTATGTGAGTGCTACTGACATTTTTAAAGATTTCTGGCTCAGAGTCTGAGAAAAAAACAATACTTAAAAGTATTGTTTTTTCAATAGAACGCATACTGACTGGAGACATTACAAACTGGCTTGGATGTGGCACGGCCAAGGACAGGACGGGTCTACAGTGGGTGATTAAAACCGCCCAAAACATCATTGGTACACCTCTACCAAGCATAGGTGATATTGATGACAAGAGGTGCCTGCGAAGAGCCCAAAGGATACTAATAGCCTGTACCTACCCCAGCCACAGCCTGTTCAGCTGCTGCAGTCTTGCAAGCGTTTCAGAAGCACTGGCATGGAGTATTTCCAGACCTCAGAGCAGCTTCTTTATAGACAGATTTGGTGATAGAGGATCATAATAATCTGAGCCTGGCTGACGCTTTCTTAACATTGCACATTTAAGGCATTTGGATGATAATTTCGCCCAGGAGTGACAGAGCAGATTATCAGTTGTGTGTCTTGCATAAGGACACTTCAACAGACCGCACTGTGAGGTGAACCTCCACCTCAGTTGACTGTCACTCCAACCACTGGGCCAGACTGCCGCCAACATGTAAACATGTGCGTGTCTAGTCAAACATATCAATTCCCGAGCTTCCTGCTTCTTGCTTTGCACAGATATCTTTGTTTGTTTACACAAGGGTTTAACATATCGGAAAAATACACACAGGCAAATTTAATATCCCCCAAAACGTTGATGAGTGCAACAATGCTCGGGGAAACTTGTTTAGTGGCCAACTTCTGCAAATAAAATGAAGAAAAATGAGTTGTCAAATGTGTCTGCTGATAAATGCGAGCGGCTGACGTCTGTGAGAGAAAAATAAGTGATTCCAGAAAGGTGAGGGTCTGACTGAAAAACTGAGTTTCTGTGGGGAAGGTAAACAGCAGATTGACTGCCAGAGAAAAAAACCCCAACAACATTGCCTCAATCTCTTTCTGCTGCCTCGCACAGGTCTGAATAATTAAAGCCGTGTCTTGTGTCTGCTCCGGGGGAACCCAGCCTATAGGACGAAGCTGAATGTGAATCAGTGTTCTCTTTTTAAACTTCCACATATTCCCAACTGGGGCCAAAACATCAGAATGTTGCAACTTTTCAGACAGCTTTCAGAAGGAAATAATATCGCTCCCTGCAAATGTTCCAAATTAATAACACTGCATCCAAACCCAGACAGACAGGGATGGAGACAGAGTTTCTGCTGAAACAGACAAAAATAATCCACCAAAAAACGAGTAAGTGTCAAAGTAAAACCTCTTCCCATTCCTTTAACATGATATTTCAGGGAATATTGTGGTTGCCCAGCCAGTAGGACTACCTGGTATTCAGCTGCTGGTACAAAAGAACAAAGAAATGAGGCTATTTCTGTGTGTGTCCGAACAACACGTATTCAATCTTAAGACACTTTTTGCTGATGTCTTGGTTTTCCTTTGTTCAACAACTGGATGCTGACTCCCCCTTTTTTTCTCTGTAATGTTAACATGCATGTTGCAGGCTGCATCTACATCTCTGTGATCCCCCAAAAGCTCTGGAAATATTATTTATTATATTGCTGAGATGTTAAACGAGATTTATTTGTTTTTTATTGATTCTTTTGAATTCAACTGAATTTATTTTACCTCGCTCCAAAAAAGAATCAGTGGCAAAGACAGCAGATGAACATGCAGTTCTGTTTATAATACATTTGAAATGTCCTCACATGTATGGACAGAGCGTTCAGGAGATGGGCATTCATTTTGGTCACACTCACCCTCACGCCTAGTGACAATGACGCCAACGGTATGTTTTCAGGTTCTCTTGTATCTTTACGTGGGGAATTCTAGCTCTAGATGAAACTCTTGTAATATAAAAAAAGGTTCTTGGTAGAACGCCATGGGTTGGTTTGAGATGAAACCCTAGAAATATGAAAGGGTTCTTGGTAGAACCCCCTGGGTGGGTTCTAGATGAAACATTTGGAATATAAAAAGGGTTCTTGGTAAAACCCCTTGGGTTGGTTCAAGAGGAAACACTTGGAATAAAAAAAAGTTATTTGTAGAAGTCAATGGCTTGGTTCTATATGAATACCTTGGAATTATTAAAAGGTTCTCAGTAGAACCCTTGGGTTAGTTCTAGATGAAACCTTTGGAATATAGAAAAGTTCTCGGTAGAACCCCCACATGTTTTCTGGATGAAACCCATGAAAAAAAAGAACATTAAGTATACCCCTTAATGTTCCAGGTGGAACATTTTTTAAAAGGTTCTTCCAAGCACCAACAAGGGTTCTCCAATGAGGCAAGGCTTGGGAACCTTATCTGGTAATAGTTAATACCTTTATTTCAAAGAGTACATTACTTATTTTCAACGGTTTATTAATCCACACTTATTTTTCTGTATTTCCAGCAGCAGGACGGTGTATGTGGGATTGAGTCAAAATAAACTACACTGCATGTGTGCGTTCCACATTTCACCCTGTGCAATTTATGTTTTCAATAATTTTTGGACAACAATGGAGCTCTGAGGCACAGAGGAATAAGATATATCAAGCTGTTATACACCCACAATACTTGTTAGTCATTGAGAAACACTCATTGCTGGTTTGAATCTTGTCATACAATTTGTAGGCAAGCAGAAAAACCAGTCCTGAATAACAACACAAGATATCTGCAGCCATCAGCCCTCTAAACCGGCACTAGTTGCGATGCCTATTCTTGACTACAGCACCGCACAGATGTGTCTGCCTGTGTCCTTTTCCAAGGCGGCGAAACGGCCCGTTGCTCTGACAGGCTGCCTGCACAGAGAGAAAGGACTGTCCAACGGCTGCGATAGGGGACCAAGTGAAGGGGAAAGAGGCAACACCAGCTTCTATGAGGGAGGGCCCATTCAAGCATGGCAGATTCGGGGGGGATTTAGGGAGCTCGTCTGCCTGCAATAAAAGGCTGAAACAGGATACTTGGTGAGATTAATTACCTAGATAGGCCACGATAATGCCATTTAAATGGGAAAGTAATTAAAGTGCACCTTCCATGAAAATTATTCATTGCTGACGGATTGGGTGACAGACAAATCAGGAGGCATTTACAGAAAAGCTACAGGTTAAGTGCTCCGAGCTGCTGCTCTGAGACCACCACAGTTTTATTGCAGCTGTTGAATCTCGCCGCTTTGCCCAGCTCTCATCAAATTACTGCGAGCATGTGGAGCATTCGGTGAGGGGGGGGTGAGAAGAATGGGCTCCCAGGTAACGTAAAACCGGGGACAAATGCTACAAAGGAGGATCCGCTTAACTAGAAAATTACACTGGCTGGCACTGGTCAGAGGGGACTGCTCAGAATCAATCAATCCTTCTGTTTAAGGCCACCATGGCAGATTAGAACACAAAAAGGGATAAATCAATGGCCTTATTGTTCCCCAAGTGTTACTTTCACAAATGCACTGAACAATATCCATTTAGTGATGATTAAGTGTCAATAACGTGACCGTATAGATTACAAGTGGGGAGCTGGGGTGTCAATTTGCACCCAACCCAACATTTATTATTTAAATGATCATTGCTCCTCTCTTGCAGTGGTAGGGAATTATCAGATCATGCAAGAAACTCTTGCTATCATCTTTTCTGAACTCCAGACACTTAACTGCTGGAGGACGGCGACGCAGATATTGACTGAAGCAGCCAAAACCAAACGTGAATGTTTGCTTCTCTTCAATGCAAGGGCACAGAGGATTTTTTCGATCAAAGTAAAAAATGTTTGCTCACATTCTTGTGTGCCTCAATGCTCCCCCCCCCCTCTCCTTTGCATTGAGATATTGTACTAAAGGGAATAGCCTGTTGTTCTCTTTGAATGTTTAATTAGGTTTGAACTTGAGGGGGACTGCAGTCTAACATCATTTTGCATTCACAGTGTTGCAAAACAAATGTAGCTAAGGATGGCTAGAAAGAAGCAGAAAAGATAACAGTGTTCGCTGATTTTGAGATTCCTCTATAGCCCTTTTCTCACTGGGAAAAAGCCCTGCCACAAACACACACTAACATTGTGCTTTTGTATTCAGTGGGAAAGGTTACACCCAGCATTCATTCCTGGGGACAAATGACTCTGTAGTCACAGGTATTTATCGGCTCCAGCTCTGATCCCTATTGATGGAAACAGGATGCCAAGGTGGAAGCGCTAATTTTAGGCACTTTTCTGCTGTGATTGTATGGGACTTAAGTCTGGGTTCATTTATAATAAATAAAATCAACAGGGATTTGGACAATTGGAATCACTTATTAAACTACAAAATATACTTTTAATATGCTCTCCTAAAAGCCACCAGACTCCATTAGGACGACAGTAACTTTACTCGATGTCAGAAAAAACGCACTTCATTAAAAGTAATAAAATACAATTCATCAAAACCATCTTCGCAAGTCTTTCTACCTTTCCAACAATCACCAACTCTGGTTTTAGAATTTGAAATCAAGATTGAATAATGAACAGATATATAAAAGAAGTAACCACCGTAACATTACTACTGGCAATGGGAAAGGAGGCTATCACCTATTTTTAGAACGTCTTCTGTTTAAAAAAATAAACATGCTAATGCTGTGGAAAAAGGATATAATTATAAAAATGTAGGGACTTTCTGAAACACACCCTGATTTAAAGGCAACATACCAGGTTCATTTTCAGGTTCATACTTTGGGTTTCCACTAGACCATGTTTACAGGGAACTTTGTGTTCCAATGCCAATACTACCATGCTATTTGGTATGCCAGTAAAGGGTTAAGTATGGGCATAGTTCCCCTTTAAGTCGCTCTTTAAGAAATCAGTGGAAAACACAAAACACTCTTCTTTGCTCCCTCTTGTGTGGTAGGTGCAAAATACTGTGCAGGCATTGTAAGGGGCTTTGCACCAAGAGGGGTCAGAATTTGGGAATTATGTCTTTAATTTCCTTAAATGTTTCGGAATGACAACCCAGGCATTCTGAGGCAATTTCTGGTAGAAACTCGCCATAGTCTAAATAATCCATTGGCTGTGTCACACCCGCTTTTTTCTGCTCTGACTCACCCGTAGAGCCTGTGGATACATCAGCGCACAGCTCAACTATTGTACAATTTGCTATCTGAGTGTAACAGGCTTTGTGCTGATGGCTAACACAAGCAGTAAACATTAAAATCAAATTCCACAGGCTCTTCTTTTCTCCCATTATATTGTTTATACCTCTTGCCAATCGCACCTAAACCCCATTTGACTGACTGTGTACACACACATTCACACACACACAAGGGTCCTGTAGCCTTTCCCACAACCCATTTCGAATCCTCTTTCTGTGCCCTTCTCCACAGCGATTTTCCTGGCTCAGAGATGTGAACATCCGCTTGAATAAATATTAACGCGTACTCTATGAGCAGTGCCCGCTCGCAAGTGTGCTGGATGAACAAAAGGCCCTGTTTACGAGTGCGCTTGAGGAAAGCTAAGGCATGGAGGGCCTCCGAGGGGCGGCTGTGCTGCGCTGTCGACTCACAATGGATTGCTGATTGAAACGCGCTCATAAGTTCCAGCGTACGGCGTTGGCGAAGACGGCGAAAATCCTCAACATGACTCGAAAAAGAAAAAAAAAATCTCTATTGAACCGCCGCGAGGACGGAGCTGGAGAAAATCAAGCTTATGAACTCACAGCCTCCACTTAAACTCATTTAAGACGGAGCTGAGAGGTAATTAGGTTTCTGGGAACAATAAGCACTCAGCACCTCGTGTTGCAGCTCCAGCCTCGCCTCGCCTTTGGTGTAATTAGGGGAGGTGTGAATTCCTCATCAGATGGATCGCCATCTGCATTCACACACTCGCGCGTTCATCCCCTCCAGTCCCGAGCTACGTGGCCCATGCACGCGATTACCATGCAGGAGGTGGAGATGTGGGAGCTTCTCTTCTATTTTTAAGGTTCTCTCTGCACTATGGGGCTGCGGCACCTCGCCACGAGAAAAGGGTAATCAATTCTGAATGAAGAGCCATAAAAGCTTTAATAATGCAGTCATTCTCTTATTGAGTGGTCCTGCACCCTCGCTCAGGAAGGGCCGATTGTTTTAGGAAGCTCCGGCGTTCCAATTACGAACCGCTGGAGCGTTTCCTAACAGCCTAAAGAGCGTTGGACGCAGTGAGGGTCCGGCGATCAGGACAATGAGCCCGGCAGTGTGGAGCTAATGTCCACCCGAGAAGGGAAACAAGAGAGACGCGTCACACGGCCGTCAATATCAACTGATTGCCAACTATTGACTTGCATCTCAGCCGAAGCTTGCAGAGCTTTGGCTGCTTTCTCAGAACTCAGCAACTGCCATCTTCTGTAATTTTAGACCCCCAGGTGTCCTTGATGGAGGAAGGGGAAATGGGGAATAGTTTATTATCACCAATAAATTCCATACAGAGGTGAGCACAATGTGATTAAAACTTGTGAGTACAAGTGCGAACAACTGCTTTAAAGGTATCACTCGTCCATTGAACGGATGGAGTTGGCGGACTTGCCCTCAAGAACTCAGAAGGAACATGATTAGTCCGGGTTTCAAAGAGGTGTTTAAGTATCATGGCCTAAAGAGTGCTTCAGAGACTAGTCCGCCCAAATACCCCAAAAAGCCAAGGCATGTTTTTCTTAAAAAGAAAAAGGTCACATTTACAAATATTGATTGGCAAAAAAATTTGGATATCAAAAGTTAATGGAATTAGCAAACAGAATCATCAGCTGTCTTTGTCCATGCTGACCAATTACACTGATTACAGTGTTATAGCTCTTACTCAAAATAATAAACATGACACCATCTTGGCCAAGAACGCCGCTTGCCTTCACAACAGCTAATGGCTAAATATTCCGCCGGGTTAGCTGAGTAATTGTCTGTTGTCAACGTGCCATGTATAATCATGAGTGACTCTCAAAGAGCGTGTGTTAATTGTTTTTTTTCTGTCTTTTTTTCCCTGCAGGTTGCCCTCTTCCCCATAATCGTCATGTCCTTGGCCAGGCAAACCCTCGGCACCTTCCAGCGCGTGTCTATGTCACGAACAGAGCACGGCAAAATGCATCATCCCAGACACCGCATCCAACACACATCCATTCATTAAAATGCACCATTCTTTCTGTATCTCTTCACCAATGCAAACATCTAGTAGACTGATATATCATGTTTAGTAAACTATTTTTGGTTGCAAACCACAGCTTCTGCAGATGTATGGCAGGTGAGCAGCTTAATTTAACATTGAAACAATGACATGAATTTGAATGGACAGAGAGACAGAGGTTATATATTCAGCTCGAGCTTCAGTTCTCTTCTTTTAATCACCACAGTCAGAGCACTCGTTTGGGCCAACTGTGTTTCATGGATGCTCGAGCATGAAAGAGAAATCTTGTTGGGTGGATCCATAGAAATAATGAATAAAAAAAGGGGCTTAAGAGTTTGTCACCACAAAATATAGCATTTTAATTAAGCTGCATTCCCCTGAGACCGCACTGCAAATACAGCTCTTTGGGTACCGCTGGGAGTCTGCATCGTTTCTAAGCTAATAATGTTGGCTACTGTATTGCTGATACACACGTGAAATTAATCTGGCTAATACGCATAGTGGATATATTACTGGATAATATCAGACTATGGTCATTAATGCTAATGGGGAATCATTACCGTAGTTTGCATATGAGATGTTTCCAAAATTAAACTGTCAATCAACTAATGCCTGCTCAGCTCCAAGGGTGAACTGTGCACAGAGTGGTTTGAGCCAAACATTTCCAACTCCAGCTTCAGGAGAAACATTTGGGAAAAGTGTGGTACATCAATTTCTTTATGCGAGTCATACAAAGAGATCAATCCCAATCTCTCTATAAAAAATTACGTTCAACAACAACAAAAGAGATGTGTAAACAAATATTTGCACTTTTATGGCGGGTTAAGTGCTGTAACAATTCTGGTTTCCAGACACTGTTGGTCTGCTTTAACATTACAATGTTACAATGTGCTATTTAGTTTTACGTAGGAGCCCTTACCTGCTTGTCCGGTAGCAATGCTGACAGCCGCAAACAGCCTTTGCGTGCGGCTCAGGTCCGACACCCCGTTGACAGCCTCCACCTCAAAAGTGTAGTTGGCGTGGGCGAGCAGATCCACGATGCTCACGTATGTGTCCACTAATCCCGACTGCGCAGGAGAGTATCCCACATTCGGCCCACACGGGACACACTCCTCGGGTTCCCAGCTGCAGCGTCGGCATATGACCCTGTAGGTGACGTCGTTGCGGCCGCCCGTGTCAGCCGGCAGGCTCCACTCCAGGCTGACGGTGGTCTGGTTGATGTTGTAGACCAGGTTCTGTGGCGCGGAGGGAGGTCCTGTCAGAGGTGGACACGGAGGAAGCCAGAATTAAACAACTGAGTGCCAAGGAAAGTGACAGCCAACAGTGTGCAATGACTGAATCTTTTCTTTCACTGTGCTCTGAGAAAGAAAAGGAAAAAAAAACACACACACTACAGGACATGCCAGCTCCAGCCCTAGAGCCAAACACTGACACTCAATTATAATAAGACTAGTACAGGTAGCCTACACTGGAAATAAGTCAGCTCTGGCAGGCACAAGGTCAGTGTTGGAGGGTTGTGAAATAAAGGAGTGGAGCCCAGAGTTTCAAAGGTGGATTCATTTTATAGTAGAGTTCGTGCAAAGCAGCGCAATGTCAGTTTCCTTTGTCATATTGAATTGCTTATGACATTTTAGATGTAGGGGGGTTTTCCAGTTTCAAGTCAGGCCCACTTAAACTAGCTAGTTATCACACTCAGAAACTTATCATAGTGAGTTTGTTGTCTTCTTACTTAAAATTATAAAAATTAGTTACCAAATGTCAAAACGCCCCCCACATTCTGCCATGATGACTCACATACAGTACCAGCCACATGCTGTCGTAATCATGCATGAGCACTGATCCTCACTTTATCTAGCTGCTAGCAGAGCAAAAGCTGCAATAATTAGGCAGCGTGACATATACGTAGTTCTACTTGAGGCTGCTTTATTAAGAAAATTATGTCTTACTAGCAGCTCTTGTAAATGTAACTTGACAGTTATTAGCGGACCTCAATTCCTTAAGTTCCTAACTAACATTCTCAAATCCAGTTAAATTTCGATTAAATCAAATCAAACCAATCAGTAAACGCTGCTTCATTTGACACAACATTTCAACGCTACTCATATCTGTTCTTTTGCAGTACACATTCAGTGGAAACGGAGCAGAAATGGCAATATGTAAGCTTTGACTTGCAGTTATGTTCTGTGCCACCTGATTAATAAAGTTTTTTTTTGCTGTTTGGTGCTAAGCAGATAGCCAATGGGTTCCAAATATATATATATATGTTTTATAAAAAGAATTGCCGACGGATGCTTAAGAGCTCCATAGAGCTGAATGGAGCATTTTGGAAACAACCTGATTTTTTTTTTACTCATGCATGCAAACATAGCTGCTGATTCATCCAGATGGACTTAGGGCTTTGTTTACATACCAATTGTTTGCAGCATCAAATCTGCAGCTGCTATGCAAATGATTGAGATGCTGTTTCATGGGGGAAAGCATCGTCCCTCCCTAAGTCTCCCTATTCTCCAAAAATATACAGCTAACACGGCAGGAGATTATGGCTTTACAGGGTTGCCTTGGAGAGCTATATCATACAGACAGCAGGACACTTAAAGTTAACGTCCTCCAAAAAAAGACTCAAAGACTGACTCGCCCACAGGATTTATGAACAAGATTTAAACCTGGATTATCACCGCCCTGTAACTGCCGTATAGAGTTTCACTTGACACACAGTAACGACTAGCTCTGCGCCATCGTAAGTGCATGGGACCACAAAGCCTTTGCCTGTAAATGTTCACGTAACTGCAAAGAGATTAGCTCGTCTCGTAAAACAATGAATAACAAATTGCTGCTTTCATCTTTCAAATTCCAGGCTGTTAGCTTTTATGGCCCCAGATGTTGATATGAATTAACTCCCCCCGAACACAGTAAAGATTATATGACTTGTATTCTTTGTTTATGAATGCGCTGAAAACATCTTCGTTCTGCTCTCTGGGAGGTTTAAAAACCGCTCTGCTTTTCTCAGGAAATACTTCTTAGAGCGAATCTGGGGGAGGGCCTGCACCACTCGTTCAATTTGTCACATTAACTTAAGAAAATGGGTCATGCATATGCACCAAGCCCAAAAACTGCTACCACAATATCCAGGCTCATTAATACAGCACTTAGGTTGTTTTTCCCTGTTCCACCCTTTAGAACGGAGGGCTCAACGGGAGACATCCATATTCATGATTATCGGGCGAGATAACAGACTGTGGACTGGGAAGATGAAAGAGCCACCTGTGGCAGGTGAAGCGGAGAGGAGTGACTGCTGAAAGCGCCACTCGAATTCAGCCCTGGCACTGACAACCGACCCCGCGCTCTCAATCTTCCCGGCAGACAAAAGGGAGGGTGGGCCATCTGCACTCGGGACACCCACGCACATGTGCACGCGCACCTTCCCGGTCTGGATCTTTTATCCCCACATTTCCATGGCCACGGATGATAACATCTCATTCCGCCCGTGCCACTCTCGTTTGGGTCCCAGGTGCCACAGATCAAAGCGGCGATATCTCGGCAACAAGAGGCGAAAGGAAATGAGATTGGACTGACCCTGGATCTGTGTGACCTCTTGTTTTTTTTCAGGTGCACACCACCTTGAAGGGTTTCTTCCTCCTAAAGTATGCTTCAAACGGGATGCTTGTCAGAACACCTTACATCCAATACTCTTTTCCCATTTGACACCTCGCATTAAAATGCGTTTTGGGTGATTGGGTTGCAATCGGATAGTTCTTGATCACATGAAAGTGCAGGTGTAAATGCACCCAAAATGCTTTGAGGGTGGACTCTAATCCTATCAATCCACATGGCCTATAACAGCTAGGCCTCTGTGATCGCTAGTGGATGTGATGTGCGGGGTTGGACAGATTTGGAAGCTTAGCCGGGACTACTAGAAGTTAATCAAGGGTTCTGGGCGAGTGGGTCAAAAAGTGACAAATCAGCAAGGTAATTTGTGCTACCATGTAAAGTTGTTTGTTGACGGGTCGGGTACGGGGGTTTGATTAACGCATATTTTTTGCGGATCAGGCAATGCGGACTGGCTCTCATACCTGGTTGGGTTCACTCACTTGAACCATTCACCTCTTTGAGCTCAAAAGAACGATCAGAGCTCAATCACAGCTCAATGTGGACACTGGAGACACATTTGATTAGCCTACCAGGTGTAAATGTAAACAGGTTAAATCATATCTAGATAAAATCCAGATACAAAATGCAGTTCAATGCAAGGTGTAATGGAGGTCTCCCTTTTTGGGTGGAAGCATCAAGTCTAGGTCCCACAAGTTTTGTAACAGACAATCCTAATATGTGTAGAGTAGAGTTAAGAGTGGTTTTGAACTTCTCTCTCAAGCTCTCTTAATCATTTGTCATTTGTGCAACGTTATACGAACAACGCCATGAATGAACTTTTGCGGGGAGACTGTCTGAAAGTATATTGTTCCCACTGGACAAAAAAACCCATAAACATCAGCTAACATCTGGCTTTGTTTTCAGTAGGAAAGGTTACAATCGGCATTCATTCTTAGGACAAATGACTCTTGACAGCGTGGACAATTTTCGGGATGTGACTGTTCGCTAACCCTGTTTTTCTGATGCGTACCTTACATAGAACTTCACACACCTGTAAAAAAAACTAATAACATGGTGACGTGGTAAGATGACACTAACCACTTTTCAGAATGATACTGATCCCCATCTTCTCTTTCTTCTTCCTCTGCCTTGGCATCACTCAAAATATGCTCTGTCTGGACTTTTAGCGATATGAAACTCTGCCCCCACTTCACCTACAGCACGGATTTGCGCTGCAGCCTGAGCCTTCCTCTGCCTGTCTGTCTGCTCATACTTATAGCTCAAGGGCTTGTCGCTCTTCCTCTTCTTTTTACTACTTTTTTTTCCTGCTCTCTGTCTCTCACTGCCCCCACTCTGTCTTATCTTTTCGTGTTCTCTGCTCTCTCACCCCTCCACCCAGTCAGGTTTCATTTCACGGATTAGCCCCCACAGCCTGAAATGTCTCAATCACTAGCTGGCTTCCCTTTCCAATGCTGTGTCTTTTTGTCGTCATAAATATGGAACACGTGCATGCACAGTTTTGGTCTCCTGCCGCATCATTTGCATGCCAACGTGGCGCAGAATTAGAAGCAGACCAAATTGCTCCAGAGCGTAAAGGTGGTGAGAAAACATTCCTTGGCTGCACAGACCTATCCCCTACATCTAATAATCTACCATATAGAAACATAGTATGGCATCGGATCGTCTTTAGGTCACGTTTCAAAGCCCGTCTCCACTCTGTGCAGAGTTGTGAGACCTGAGTAAATCCAAGCTTAGGAGAGAAGAATCCGGCGCTTATCTGCCTTGAGAGGTGCTCGGGGGTTGCCTTAACCCCTCCACAGCCTATTAGCCGGCTCTGCTCTAATTGGGGAGCGGTGGGGATGGGGGCGGCAGGGGTGAGTGGCATTCAAATCGCCCATGAGGTAATCCTGGCTCTACAAATGTGTGTGTTGTGACCCCACCCCCACCGTGACCCAGCCTCTAATGATGCGGCCGCAGCAGGACTCATGTGAGGGAAGCCACGCAGGAGAGAAGAAGCCCAAATAAGTTCTGTTTTAGCCGAAGGGCCTCCGGATGTCGTCGTAATAAACCGAATTTCAATACCATTTCAGTGCCAGGCTGAATTCAGTCATAGATTTGCTGCTCGTGCAAGCTAAAATTCCATTTCAGCCTCTGGAGAGAGCATGATGGCACATGGACAGTAATAAAAAAGTAAAAGGAAGGCATTCAAAGACTGTGTTTAAACAATACACAATCTTAGAATAATGACCACTGTGATTATTCAAATTGTGAGCAGGATGCTTTTACATAAACTCTTAGATGACTTATATGGGGTGGAATTTGAGAATCTTGTTGTGATTGAAGTGGCTGCAAAACCATATTTGCATAGCCTTTTGTAATTATGATGAGGAGGAACAAATTCATGCAGCAATTTACATAGAATTTACATGTTCATGATCAGGACCTGGACAGAGAGGCTTTATGTTTCAATCGCCATTGTTTCCAATCAAAACGTCTAAGTTAATGATAGCGTGACTTTCAGATTTGGTCATTTTCGTGATACGTTGTGTGCTTTCCCCAGCATTGATCTTAGAGGATTGCTTTGGTTTATTACATTATGGGTCTTATTTTCTAGTTTTAGCTTTCATTAATATAAAGTCAACTTTGTTCTCACTAAAGAAAAAAATGATTAAGTGCATATAGATAATGGGTGGAAGGTTTAATCTTCTACTGGGCATAGTGAGTAACTGCCTGGAGGCCTGGATCAATAAATCTAAGTTTGTACACCCAAAAACAACAGTGTATATGGACAGCTGTTGACAACTGCAAACAAGACAAACATGTAGTAGTTCTGTTTATTCTGCTTGGATGAGTTGCACGGACAAGTCCAGACAGGACTGTGAGGTCACAACTATTTGCACCAGCGGACCCTCGCATACTCTCAGGGCTCCAACTTACTTGAGCGGTAGTTACTTTGTAGAAATTTGATCAGTTGCTAATTTGCTCTGTCCATTAAAGCACAATATAAAGTGATATAGTAAGGGCAGTCTTTCTACTTCATACCATTACCACACCTCCGTCTTAATACCTACATATTCATGAGGTCCTGTTTTGTTGAAGGATCTTGTGTCAAAATGTAGATTTAGCATCCAACAATCGTTTGAAGATAAATTGCTTTTATAGAACATATATTTAAATGAAGTTGCTTTCCATCAAAATATAACCAAAGAAGGGGGGGGGGGGCACAGCTCAGTGTTACTCAGAGGCCTCGCTGTTGGTTCATCCAGCCCTGACCGAAGTATATGCTGAAATGTGGGAGCTTTGCGACGTTGCTACAGCAAGGTCTGACGGGGGCAAGAAACTCAAGCAGTCCCACTATCAGACAGGTTGTAAACAAACTAACAGTTGAGCCACATTATCTAAAGTGAATGCACCCTGAAATGTTGGTTTTACTCCCAACGGCGCAGCAATGGAAGTATAGCAGGATGCCCGAAACAAGGCGTTGTGTATTAAACTTGAGTTCTTGGTTATGTTAATCCGGGCCTTCAGACATCTGGTAGCAACACTAGCCCTCTACATTCTGCAGCCCTTCCACAGTCCCCTAGCAACTCTAGGCAGGACGGACCCTGTAACAGACGTCAACTTGTCGAGGTGGCACATTTTTAAGGGGTGGGGGCTGAGAGGAGACGACTTCTCACAACTGCCCTTCTCAGCCCCCTAGCTTGCACCAGCGCCACTCGCAGCTGTTGCGTGATTGATGCCCACTCCCCAACCTGTCAACAACTCCTGCCTGTGTGTAGCCCTCTGGGGAAAACGCCTCCCCATGGCCGTCCCCCGTATATCTCTAATATTCTCACAACTTTGCATATGAATGGCGTAGACAAACGTCCTGAAAAAAACAAACGCATTTTCATCCTTCCACCCCCTCTGTCTACAGACACATTGCATGGGAAACAATGTATCTGGAGCTATATGTTTTTGGAACTTCCTCCCTCATCTTTATTCAGCGTTGATTCGGCTTAACATGTCCCCACATTACATCTTGTCTCATTTCCTCTCAAATCCACATAGACACTTTCTTAATCTCTGTGTGCCAGAGATCCATCTCACTGTTTTGCTAAGGCCTACGATACGGTGGCTTTACAAACTCCTATTTAAAAAGAAAAAAAAAATCTGTCAATCATGCTATTTGTTCAGGCAGTGCAAATTCATTTTCAATTACAACTCACTCCTGGTCTGGATGAAGCTTGAAAAAAAAAGGAAATCAAACTGACTATTGGTCACAGTGACTTAATCCAGCGATGAATGAGGAAATGCACGTACAGGAAGGCTGCAAAAAAAAAATTGTGCCGGGTGATTGAGGAGGAGAGCAAAGCTATTCATAAGAGTTGAAAATACATATTTACATATAGTGGTATGGGGTCATCAAGTGTAGACCCAGAGTTAATGAAAATGAATAATGGAAAGTGTGCATTAGGCAACTTCAGTAATTACTACGCTACTTGGCCAAGGTGATTACCCAGAGGGGAATAGCCAGAGGACACAGGAAAGAAGTGGGAACTTTCTACTGCATGCCTAAGTCCTGTGTGGGATGTTGGAGTGAAGCGTTAACAGCTGATTAGGATGGTTGGAGAAGTGAGTAATGGACCTGTCTTTTAGAACAGGATCTGTATGGTTGCCTCCCCGCTACACACAGAGACTGGTGGTTTGTGGTCATTTGCCGGCCTCAAATTAGCTTAGCCTGAGTTATGTCCTTGTTTGTGTCAGACGGCGATGGGCATGGAGTTCAGGATACCAATCTGAGCCCTTTCTAAGAAGTTTATGTGTTCAAATTGAGGTCACGGAATTCATTCACCAGACACTACTTATTTTCAATTTCTACAAATTCTTCTATCAGACGTTCCTACTTGTCTGGCTTATTTGTCTCTTCATAAGTTCTTTCTCAACAGCAGACAGCGCAGCCACAAGTGACTGTTTCGGGATAATGCCACTTCAGCTGCTTTAAAGACACCATCATTAGGAGGTCTGACTCAGAGCAAAAGGAATCTCACCACAAGCAGAAAACAAACACATCTCCTGCTGAGCTACGCTATGTTTCCTTCTTTTACATTCGAGATACAACCATAGAAATGCTAACATGTGACATACTATGAAGGGAGAGGTGGGGCAGAGTCATTGTGCTGCAAGTAAGTCTCAAGTCTTTGCACTAAAGTCCCAAGTCAAGTCCTTACATTTGACAGGCAAGTCCTGTGTCAAGACTGACAAGTCCCGCATCAAGTCGCAAAATAAGACTTACATGTCCCTAGTCAAGACTTACAAATCCCAAGTTATGACAGAGGAGTCCTGAGTCAAGAAAGGCAAGTCCCAAGTCAGGACTGACACGTCCCAAGTCAACAAAGGCAAGTCCCGAGTCAAGTCCCAAGTAAAGACTGACAAATCTTGAGTCAAGACTGACAACTCCCAAGTCAAAACAGGCGATTCCCAAGTCAAGACTGACAAGTCTCAAGTCAAGACTGACAATTTCTAAGACAAGAATGACAAGTCCTGAGTCTAGACAGGCAAGTACCAAGTCAACAAAGGCAAGTCCCGAGTCATGTCCCAGGTAAAGACTTAGAACTCACAAGGCCTAAATATTGAGGTCCACAAACCAAATGGGTGAAGTCAATGTGACTATGTCCACCTCTTCTATACAGTCTATGGCAAGAACATTACCAAAACGTGATTATAGCAGCATTTGATGAATATCTGTTTCCCAGAGGAACACTCTATATGCTCAAAACATGACTAGCAAAAATAGAGTGCCATCACTCACTATACTTTTGTGGTAAATCCAGCCCACAGCAGCTAAATATAAAAAGAAAATGGCTGCCTCTCTAGACAGTCCACTTGCTCATGTGCTGAGGGAGCAGTTAGAGACAGACCCAAATACTGAGCACATTTCTTCGAAATCTTGCAAACATTGAGAGGAAAACAGCCAGCTAAAATGCAAAATGGAAGCTTGATATTTCGATGACAGATAATGCTTGTAGAAAACCGTTGCTCATTAACAACGAGAGAGAAAACTTTCTTATCCAAGTAATGATCTATTTTTCCTTGCAAACCTCTATTTTGCCCGCTGTTTTAATGTGTTTTTCTCGATAGTAGTATTCACTTTAATGAACCTACACCCAGCAGACACATTACTTTTCCAACTAATAACGGAATTCTAAGAATCTGAGAAAAAGTGCAAACTTCTGAGGCATCTGCCAAATAATTCATGACCAAAGAACACACCTGTGCACTGACAATGGGTTAAAAATAAATGGAAAGAGTTTGGCAGAAACGAGCTGCTTCACAGACCCCTATGAATGACATGGAATCCTTTTATATGTCATATTTACAGTATCAAATCCAAAACTCCAATCCATGTAATCCTGTCTTTGATTCTCCAATTCAATGCCCAGACAAGTCAAGGCGTCGCTGGTGACGTTCTACTATTTGCACAATATCTCACCAGCAGTTTCTCTCTGACACACACACACACACACACACACACACACACACACATTAGAGATTCTTACTTGGCCTACTTAACGAAAAAAAACGGCACTGCTCGGGATGAGAACCGGGCATGCAGATTTTCCCCTTTACGCATATCTGTTTTTGTTGTTTCTCATCCACATAAAAATGCTACAAATAAAATCACCGCAAATGTTAATTTAACCAGAGCTTGTTCTCAATAGATATGTGAAAAAAAAAAAAAAAAAAAAAAAAAAGAAGAAGGGGCTCGTATTTAGCAGCCAGAAGCCTGTGGCCATATCCAGGAGTCTTGTGATACATTATCAGTAGAATGAAGCTGGCACACAGATAAGGTGCAGAGATTATGTTTAGGGGTGCTGTTTACCTCCAGAGATAAAGCAGAGTGCTAACATTGCCCCGCTGGGGTGTGACACTCCCTGTTGCACAGTAGCTGAAGGCAACAGGGAAAGAAACAAACCCCTACTCCAGGAGCACCTTGAAATAAACTTGCTTCAGAATGGATTTGGAGCAAATCAGCCCCACCCCTTTCAGACCGAATTCCCCCCCCCCCCGGCCTGTGTAAATAAGCCATCAATGGCTGTCACATAACCGTAACACTGGCCAGGACAAATGAAGACGCAGGGCGCTGCCGCTGCTGACTGTAATTGCAATCTTTCAGACGGGAAATGGCAAATTGCTTCTCTCACCATTAGCAACCAGCTAAGACAGAAAACAGACACGGAAGCCTGCAAACATAATTATAATGACACGCTGGGAGGCAGAGGAACTGCCACAGAACACATCTGGGGCCTTCATGAGGCCAATGCGGACTGACGGAACAGGTCTGCCGTGGGCTCTGGAGTGTAGTTTTTTTTTTTTTTTTTTTTTTTGCCTTGCATGTGCGTCTGTTTAAATTCACATCCCAACAAGTGCTGTGTTTGCATAGCAACGGCATGGCGGATACTCACTGGTGCAGGCCACAGATGGAGGGTCAGAGAGCGCTCGGTAGTAACCGTCCTCGCAGTCGCAGCGCCAGGAGCCCTCGCGGTCGTTGAAGCTGTGCGCTGGACAGCGAGAGCACTGAAGGTCCTGGGAGGAGGACTTGTAGAAACCACGTCCGCATGCTGTTGAAGGAAAAAAACAATAAACAAAAGGATGAGGTCAAGGAAAAGAGAAGAAACATACCCTCTTTGCACAGACAGTTTTATTTGTCATGTTATTGTCAGTTCCTCCCAAATCCTAGCATACTGAAATTTGTTAAGCCCTCTGAGGCAAATTTGTGATTTGTGATTTTCGGCTAAACAAAATAAATTTAATTGAAATCCCTATATTCAAGTTTCAGATCATCGGATCCCTTGAATTTGGTTCAAAGAGGAATTTGGTTCAAAGAGGAATAATGACCAAGATATGTGTTAACTAAGCAGTCAGTAATGGGTTAAAATGGCCATGCTGGCATGTAAAAAAAGAAAAATCTATTACACCAACCCTTAACCAGAAACCTAGAATTCTCACAGTTTTTATTTAGTAAACCCCGGCAAAGCCAGGTTCACAAAGCGTTTATATTCACAGACAAACGTCTCCAGGTGATATTTAATTCAGTCCTGTGCAAACACAGCCTGGTAGAGTCGTCACTTCACACCTTAACACCCATCATGAAGAGAAGAGGGCATGACAGAACAAACCCCTGTACTTGCATCTTGGAGCAGCCAGTATTTCAGTCTCCACCTACCTCCCTCGGGCCTTTTATCAAGTAGACTGAGAACGTAAAAAAAACCCATCTCTAATCTCCCGTGTAGGCATTCTCAAGGTGAATAACGAGGCTAATGAATCCTCAGGTCAGTGGAGGGGTCAGACTTGTTTATGACAAGTCCTATCTCTGAGAGGAAACATTCTTCTGAGGAGCGGAGGAGATGAGCGTTAACACATCGAGCATGAGCTCATGGATCATTTCAACATTTTTTACCTTCGACCGAGACGGTAAACAAACCTGATGGACTGACATGACTAATCAAGGAGGACTCAGCGCTGTCTGTGTGGTGGGATAGTCATTTCGCTGCAGCCCTGTCTCCTAAAACATGACACTCCCACACAGCTTAACTGCAATTACATTTGTGTGGGGAAAGGTATTATCTTTCGGATTATGGTTGCAGTTTTAAAGACTTGTTGTAAAATGAAAAAAAAAAAAAGAATAAAACCGCAACAAAACTACTTAGTTGGGTTTTGTGAAACATCATGGATCTGCTTATAATAAGTTTGTTGGTTAAGTTATTTGAGTTACAGACGTAAACTTAAATGAGACCTTGAGAACATTGACCTTTTGGTACACGAACAGCGGCCTCCTGGGTGAAAGTCCTGTGTTTGTTTGACCCATCCATCCAGATTTGTTATATGTCAAAAACAAAATGAATCCAGGACTAAATACATTTTCCTCAAACCATAATTGGCAAAGCAGTTTCATTGCCTGGGAGCGTAACTTTCAGGAGACTTTCAGGCTGTCATACACTTATAACAAAATTATTCACCCACCCACCATTTCTCTTAAGTTACAAATGACTCCCATGACAGCGAGCAACGACAAAAGATGGAATTTAAACGGCAAGAAAATACTGACTCGTAGAAACTTGCATGCATTTGTATGGAGTAAAATGTCTATTCTGGGTCTGGCTATTTTAGCCTCGGAGTCGACTAATCCGCAGTGACCGGCTGTGTGTGCAAAACCGAGCTCAGCCTGGCGAAAAGAAGAAAAATAAAAGGGGGCTGCAATCCAGGCCACATGATTTCTTCAACAAATCTGCAAGAAATCTATACTTCTGTGAATAGCTCTGCATACAAACTATCAAATTATACCCAAAATGCATTTTTCATGAGCCGCAAGGGGAAATGAGTAATAGTTGACATACCCCAACCACCCCATTACAGATCTGGGTTCTGCTATTTCTTTATTTCCGTTTAGTTTTTTTCAGGGAAATACATGTGTCAGGTTCCGGAATAAGAGGGATAAAGGGATCTGAATTTTTTCTCGTCGTACCACTTCCAGAGCGGTGTGAAGAGGAGGCCGGGGCTCAGGGTATCCCCGTTTCAGGGACATGAAAGCCCTGTCATTCTCCATTTATCGCACTGCCACGGCCTCGTGAAACAAGATCTTTTTTTTCCTTTCATGAGGGGTGAAAGAAAAAAAAAGGACATGATTTTATCTCTAATCTTTCTTTACCTTTCCGAGCCGTTAATTGAAAACAGAGCCGTGAGGAGGCTCTGCGAGCGAGCAAGCGGATCTTGAATGCTGACCGGGCGAAAAAACACATACACAGAGAGTGCTTACTCGTCATATTGAGCTGCTTTTTGCCGCATGTTTCACGTCTGATGAGCGATAGCTTTTTGACAAATGGGGAAGGGAAGCCGCGTATCTGATGCGGAGTATAAACAATCCCCCCGTGGATGTTGGTGATGACACTGGAGGGCTTTTCTCCCGCAGGTTAAAGAAGTGTTTAAACATTCGGATAAGCCAGCGTGTCTGTTTGCCGTTGGGTTTCTGAGAGCTCATCTGCTGGGTGGCCGCTGTGCTATCTCCCAATGCGACGACCACCACCACTTCAGCAGACAGGAGCATCCAAACCTGGGATTAAGACGAGCAGAAGGCCGGGGGAGGGGAGAACATCTATAGTTAACTTTATTGGATAACGCCAATTTATAACCTCTTATCATCATAGCTTTAACAGTATTTATGTTAATAAGACATGTGCTTTCTCTCCCTAAATACCAATTCCAATACCCAAACTCAAAGTACCGTTCACTGATCAATACCTGTGCTCCTTCTCCCCAAATTTAAGAGCCTTAGACATCATACATCTGCATAAAACAAATAAATCAATAAATTATTCATCAAGTTCTGAACAGCAGTTTTTCAGTTTTTTTTTGTTTTGTTTTTTAACTCCAGCTGCCAAAGGCTTTTGTTAAAAAATGTAATTCATTTTTTACTGAGGCCTTCTCCTTTATCAAACTTTGAGCATGTAACAAAACTATTTTTCCCATTCAACTGTTCAAAACAAACCTCCTGTAGAAAATGTCTAAATTTAGGTCTAGGAAAAAACTTTATGGCGTCAATCTTGCAGTTTTTTTTAAATTAAAGGGTAACTTTGGTATTTACAATGTGTTTCCAATATAATCACATGGGGCAACTCCTCACGTCAAATGTAGTTGCTTGGTATTGCCACTGATAACCAGACTGTCAACCGAAAGGTAAAGAAAAATGGTTTTATTTCATTGTAAGGTCCTTTCCATGATTATGTCAGGCACTTTTAATAACAATCCGAGCCTGTCAAAATACAATAATATACCCTTTTAAGTTTTAATCAGGGACATGGACCATGTACAGAAGCATCACTCTCACACCAAGAGATGCTTTTGTACCAGATTAAGCCATAAACCCAGAAGCTAATTGTGCAGTCCCTGGGCAGGTAGTCACAAATGTTAGCTGAACATAAATCATAATTTCATAATTTTGAACAGTTTCACATTAGAGGCCAATTACCACCTTTGTATCAAAAGGCATTTCTTACAAAGCAAATGCGGGAAGTGGCGTGGTATTAGCAGTGGCTTTATACATCGCCAGCTCTCGGCAGCACATTGACAGAAACTAAGAGAAAACCATTTAATGTGAGCAATACTAATCTGCTTAAAATGGTCGGTATCGGCACCAGAGCTAACATAACTTTAGGCTTGTTTACAACCTCTATGATGGTGTTTTCTTGCCCCATAACACTGTTTCCGTGTGCCCTAAGAGCCCTGTTCAAATAATCTGGACTTGCCCTTTAGCTACAGCAAAACTCAGTACATTTTCCATGCTTTTCACTTAATATTTCCCAGCAAAAACCCATGCGTTTATCAGCGCGTCCAACTGGGTTTTGGCACCCGGAAATGTTTACAGAAGCAACAAGGTGGCAAATGAGGCCTCAAAAAAAAATTTAATGCCTGTATGACAAGGGGCAACTAAGTGCTTCTGCAGCTCTCCCCACCGCTGGCAGAGCATTGAGTGACAAGTACAAACACAGCCATCCTGATCCCGGCATTCCAGTCCAGGCTCACACTGACTCGCTGCTGGCGTCTCTCCCGTTCCTGGCACCAGACGCTGAAGAGACACCCTCAGTCCGAGATGGGACGATGATAGTGGGTGAGAGGTTCTTTATGGACCGTCCCTTTAGCGACACTTTCCCTTTAAGTGGGGAATATCTACGAAGCGATCAAACCAAGTCTGTTAATGCAGCGGCTTTCTATGACTGACACCTTACTGGCATACGCTGACACACAAACATGTTAAAACAGTGTACGAAACTACATCCACTGACTTTGACTGGAGGTCTTAACAGTCCAATGTGTAATTACATTTGTAAGGATGAAGTGTACAAGAGTGACTTCTTGGGTTAAAAAAAAAGAAAGGGGCCCATTTACGCAAGTCTGGTCCTCTTCTGGCACAGATAAAGGCAGACTAATGGTTTGCGCTCGTTGAAACTGGTCCTTTAAAAGAAAAAGCTCAGCGGCAGACACAACAGTCGGCTTATTTACGACGCTGAGAAATTAGTCAGTCCTCGGAGAAGCGGGGTTGAGGTTTTGCAGAGAGGAAAAAAAAGAAGTTGTCTTACATTCTAGCCAGTTCCTCGGCAGGCTACAGAGCCCAGCATCTGTAATTTCCCTTCCAGTGGTCAAGCACTTTGATTCAGTGAGGTGTGGGTGAGGGAGGGTGGAGGGGGGACGACAAGCTGCAGTCAGCAATTTTATACAGAGGGAGGAAGAGGAGAGGTCCTGGGAGTAGCGGGGACAGACATAATCAAACGCTCCTGTGACTTTGGTGTCTCAATCACAGCGCACACACACACACACACACACACACACACACACACACACACACACACACACACACACACACACACACACAAACACACACACTGGAATAGAGAATAAAATAAAGACCTTCTTATCTCATGCAGACACACACACATAGACAAAAAAAAGAAGACAAAAAACAATCCCTATTTTTCTAAGATCGGTTTATTTCTCTTCCCCTCTCCGAGCTGACCTTCTTAACATTCTTGAATTGCATCCAGTTTCTCACACACTTTGGCAGTGTCATGACACTCCGGGGGTGAGGGACAGAGAGGGAGGAGAAGGGAGGGAGGAGGAGGAGGGAGGGAGCAATGAGTGCTTATGCGACAGCCTGACATATCCCCTTCCTGGCCAAAATAGAAAATAATTATCCCCCTTGTCTGGGAGGTGGCGGTTTCTCTTTCAGTTAATCTAGTGACTTTGCTGGAAGACCCTATTCGTTCTCTGTGTAGCTTTTTTTCTAGCTTTCTATGTATTTGTCAGAGCTGGTTAGTAAAGTCAAATGTGGAGAACAACGTTATGATCAAGTGTCGGAAGCTCTAAAATGTTGAATCTGACCAAACCAGATCAAGAATGCAGCATCACATTTGTAGTCCCGTTCTGACCAAGCTGTCCTTGTTACACTGGGTGTCTGCATAGGCGGACGTGTGGTCCATGTGGTCGGATATATTTCGGGGCTGTATGCGTATGTCTTCAGAAGAAGCGGACCCTTCCTGGAAAGGAAAGTGTCAGAAAAAGTGTTGCATTGGTGCCGCCATTCAGAAACTGGAAACCGTGCTTCATCGCTAGCTTACAACCCACAAATCCAATCAGGGTCACAACCCTTATTACTACTGAGCCTGGATAACTCTAGCTGGTCCAAACAGGGCAGCTGGGATATTGAGTTTCCCCCCCCCATCTGTCTCAATATTGCTGTGCGACAGTGCTGCAGTGTGGGAAACGTGGGAGATTCCCTTTTTTGATTTTTAACAGACTGCCAGAGCCGGAGTGCGAATGACTAGTGTGGGCTTTTTCTGTCTCCACGGTCCTAGCATGATGAGTCCTGTCAGGGCCCCTGTCTACTCCTGCTGCTGCCCCTCCCGTCCGGCCTGATTATGTGTTAAATCCGCCCGTGTGTCGGGATGGATGTGGAAAGAATGCGCGCGGGAAGGGGAGCCGAGCGGGGCCGGCCGAGACCCAGGGAGAGCGGCCTGGAGATAGCACCCCATTAGAGTGATAAAAGAGGCAGAGGGAGGAGAGCGGCCGACAGGACCGACATGCAGGGCCCCCGCCGCTGATGAATGCCAGGTGGAGCGGGTCAAGCGTGATAAAGGAAACAGCTTATTTTCTTATTGATGAAAAAAAAAAAAAAATCATAGCCGCTAAGATAGGGAAACGTCTTTATAAATATCAACTCTACAACACACGCCCGGTCTGATCTGGAGCCTGTCGCATGTGGTTTATAGGAGTATGTTTCCTCCCAATGTCTTTTGTCTTTGTCTGCAGAAACTATACATCCAATGCTGACTTGGCCCTTTCATATACCTCTGAACAAGTCTGTGTATCATCTGAAATGTTCCCATATCTAAATTGTTTCTATCTGCTGGTGCTCCAGCATTTCAGGCTGTATTTCTGATACTGGTATCGGGACAAATCTAGTTAATGGTGGCCAGGGAGCTCATGTTTTTGCTTCCTGGCAGGTCGACTTGCCCATGCTCAAATGTTAAATGTTGTGTAAACCAGGCGGCAACCTCCGGTTCTGAAAAGTAGAGCAAATCCAGAGGTGTCTTAAATCGGCATTCCCTCTAATGTCCAGCAGGGGATCAAATCCTCTGGTTGCAAAAATAATTCTGATTGTATAGAAAGTCAATGAGTAAATACTTCTCACTTGATTTTATTCCCTCAGTTCTCAATCGCTAGTTTCAAGTCTTCTTCAATACAGCATGATGTTCATTTAGTAAATTATGGTCCATTTAGAGTCAAATAAACCATAGATCAGGGTATGATTTAAGGTGGGCTACCTTGTGATTGACAGGTCGCTACCAGAGCGGTATACGTCCTCTTTATGTAACTCGCTCGCAGTCCAAATATGGTCACATTCATTCACTGGCCGCAAAAAGCCAAGATGGCAACTGCCGTAATCCAAGATGGCGACGGATAAAACGCCCAACTCTAGGCTTCAAAACAGCAGTCCAACCCTCTAACCAATGCTGATGTTGTGGTGAGTACTACTTCCACTTCTTATAAGCAGCCAGACGAGACGTTGGCCTAAATAAAAATCTTTTTAAATGACGAGAATTGAGGAATGCGTTCTCCTTAAAACGAACTGATCGCTTCTATTACATTGCGATCCGTTGTTAATACTGTCATAATAGTTCCCTGTAAGCTATTTCAAAATACCCTGTGTACCGCTGAATGTTCAGACAACCATGAAATGTTGTTTAAAAACCCCAACTCCTGCCCATGTGCTTTTCCTTTTTTTTTCTTATACTTCCAGGGGCATGCAATTAGAGTCTGTGACCGTGCGTCGCGGCTATATAGAAAGATGTCAATAGCTCAACGCAGAGCTTATTCCTTATGCATTAATGCTGCCTGGGGCCCGTCTGTGTGTGTGTGTGTGTGTGTGTGTGTGTGTGTGTGTGTGTGTGTGTGTGTGTGTGTGTGTGTGTGTGTGTGTGTGTGTGTGTGTGTGTGTGTTGCTCTGATTAGATGTGACTTATGTTCTTTGCCTCCAATAAATGGTAGGCCCGGGTGTGGACATTCATCAGGCTCTGTTTACTGGCATTTTATGCATGCTGAACTATGGCTGCATCTCTTTTTTATGGACTAAAGCCTGTGGTGTTTTCCCCTACAATGTAAGAGGCAGTACATCTTGTGAGTAATTTCTGAGCAACACAGGCAGGCAGACCTGGGAAAGAAATAAAGAAATAAAGAAAAAAAACTCCTAGCCGAGTATATTTCTCCTACTTGAAAAGCCAGAGGACAGCTCAATTGATCTCGTCTTGCGGGTGATGTGTTGACTTTTGTAGCTGCAAAGGTTTTGGAGGAATCAAGTGCACCTGGAAGGAAGACGTTATTTATTGAGCTCGCCGCAGTGCTGTTTGACATTTTTGTTCGTAGCATTGCATCATCTAAACTGCGTTCAGCGTATTCTAATATCATGCTTAAGAATTATTTTGTTATTGGGTTTTTTTCTAATTTGTCATATTCAAACATTGTTTTTTAGTCTGATCACAGGAGGAAAAAAGAAAGCTGCAGGTGAATTTTTTTTTTCTCTTTCCTCAGAGCCTGTTTCAGCGCTCCAAATCTCTCTTGTTATTCTTCTTTCAATAAAGAAAGAGACGCTCAGCAGCTGGGTTTTTGCCGGCAGACATGCTAATCTCCCACTTAAAACAAAGAAAAAGAAAGGACTGATGCTGTGGTGAAAGTCTTTTTCACGGGTCAGAGATTGTTTTAATGTCAAAACTCCCTTCCAAAAACAAGTTAATTTTCAAACAAGCGACACATCCCGAGGGCATCGTAGGAGGAAGGGGAATCTCGGAAACGGCGTCAAAAAAGGCCCAGAAAGTTTAAACAGTTAGGTAATCTGATGTCATAGTGTGCTGGATCCTCCCTCCACCCCACACATACTTGGAATGACTCTGTCTGGCTGCCTGCAACACTCCACACATACAGACAACCAGCCCATTCATCCGAGGTACCTGTGCTTAGCGGGAGATAAGTAGCTTTTCCATGAGAAACAAAGAGAAGATTAGCATTCCCTTAGACTGTGTTGGAGGGCATGTAGCTTTGCCCTCCGAGCAGGGAACACTGAAGGAGTTTTAGTTTTTTTTGCAGCAAAGATCAAAGCCAGACACTGATTAAGTTATCCTCCAAAAAGCTGAAGCTAATGCTCCTGCTATGGTGTAAGTACTGCTGCATCTTTACTTGAAAGTGGGACAATGTTGGAATGAAAAAACAACACTTCCATCAGGTCCAAGTCAAGAAAACCGTCACTTTTATTCTTTTAGAATTCAGTTTTTGTTTCAGATCACCCTCACAGTGAAACAAGATACTGCAGGGAGTGATACAGAATGTTCTCACTGACCTTAGTGGAATTTTAAGGTCTTTGATTCCATGTCAATACAGTGGAGGTATAGTCCCTATAAAACTGCTTCAGTCTTTGTGGATTATCCAGAAAACCAAAAACAGTGTTTCTGGGAAGAGATGGTAGTTTTTGTATGTCTTTCATATACATTTTTTAATGCTTTTAACACAACCAATGGTGTTAATTCCTCTAAATTGTATTGGTCTGGAGGCAGAAATACCTAAAACTAATAAAACAAAATGTAAAAAATCTAAAAATCCACATGGCAAGACCCCTCACCTTCCTAAAAGATAAAAAAGTGTTTTTTGTTACTGGGTTGAAGCGACCCAATAAAGAATATGGCTGGTGATAATCTTTATGTTTCTTCCATGAAAGACCAACACTTTATCAAACTATGTCTTTTATTTAGAGGCAATCCCTCATACACTTCGCTGCTTCTGTAAATACTCACTAAATTAACAAATGTGTATCAGTCCGCAGCTGAAAATAGTCCCTTAGAAATCCACTATTTCCTCCTGTTTGAGTAAGAATTGCTCAAACTACAGTGACCATCTGTTTTAGGAAAATTACTGAGACCTTTTTCAGATATTAAAATGTATATTTCTTAGCCATTTTTTTGACATCTTAGCAGGAACCACTGGGGTGGTTATTATTCAGAAACAAGCTACAGTTGGTTTTGGTCTTTTCATGTGATTTGTTGCCAAAATAATGTTTTCATCAATCTAAGACCATCAAGCAAAGACATCTACAAATGTTTTGAGTGAAATATAAAGGTGGAAGTAACACAATCTCAAAACACAGCTGCTTCCGCCGCATGACACCTGTTTTCTCTTTTTTGGCTCTCCTGTTGATTTACTGCATGGATTTGGAGTTGGACAATGAAGGGCATTTTAAGATTAAACCTGTTACTTCTGTGAATTTACGGCCTCTCACTCAGCCGGAGCAGGAGCTGCATATAGAGTCTTCGCACAGTCCTCTTAAGAGGGCTTCTTTGAGGCATTACGCGGATTGAGCTTTTTGAAATAGATTCTCAGTGACATGGAAAATGTCCCCACATAATCGTCTTTTGTTTAGTTCATTTAACTCGCATGGAAACAGCAGAGGTGGGGGACGGGGCCACCTTTGCGGCCACCTTTACTGGATGAGGTGGTCAGCTCTAAAAAAGGAAAGTGAGCCGTGCTGAATGATGGGGAGGACTCTGGATTCAGTGGATGAAAGCAGAGGGTCCAAAGGTCTGACCGATCCAAAGCCCCCTGCTGCCCAAGCGAAAATCTCCCCTGAAAATGTCCCCAGTCAGCAACTGAGCATTATCTCTGAATTGTGCCAATGCCTACCGAACCCACAGTGACCCAGCCCCCCCCCCACCCACCCCTCCTCTGGTCCCAGAGCTGTGACAGAAAAGGCATGGAACAATGTTGAACTAGCTGCTCGTCACTGATGTGGTCAGGTCTCCCCCGATGCACAAAGATGGGCTTGGCCTCAGATGCCCTCAAGTGCTTATGCAGCTCTGGACTACTGTTAAAGGGTCAGTTCATCCAAATTACAAAAAAAAAAAAAAAAAAAAAAAAATGTGTTACCCGTAGCAGTATCATGTTAAGCAGATATTCAAGATAGGTAGAGAGAAAATGAGTCATTTTCTTTATGCTTAAGGAACTTTGTTGCTTTTTTCTGACATTTTGTAGACCAGACAATTAATCAAATGGTCTAGAAAATCACTGGCCGGTGATTACATGATTAGAATAATTATATGAGCCCTAAAGTTCTTTATTATCGCACGGTGGTTATGCAATAATTGGATCCCTCCTGTTTTGCTAAGTCATTTGAGCACGAAAATCTCTGGAAGTCCCTGCAACACAGCCATCCCCACATCACATTTTAAGTCCTGCTTCCTCTGCTCTGGATGTAGGTGGGTAAAAAAAACCAAAAAGTGCCAAGTTATGTAATAAGTTATCGATTCTCCTCTTAAAGGAAGATTGAAGTACATGGCCAGGGGTTCTGAAGCCTCCCAGAGGACCCGCTCCACCGACAACCGGAGCCCTTCCCCGCTGCCTCTTCAAGGTGGCCAGAAACCCCACGGGGCCTCGGTCACATATCACTTTCACCCTCATGCCACAGGGACGTAACACAGAACACCGAAGACATTGTCTTCTGACATGGAGTTCGGCTGTCTGACCGCATCCCTCTCTCCAGCAGTCAGCGGGGCAGGCAATTACAAAAACAGACATCTGTGCCACAGTTTGGTTAGCTTAAAAAAAAAAAGGGCAAAAGCTTAGAATTGCAAGGGGTATTGAGGCGCGGATCGATGGAGATGTCTGAACCTGTTAGTGCAAGTGGAGATGAGGGCCAACGCACTGCGGGGAGGGCTCTTTTGTCATGCAGGGAGAGAGGGGGGCCGGGGAGGTGACTCTGCTGGCGATCAGGGGTCAACTGCTGCGATCATCCATCTTCCGTCTTGACAGTGTCCTGTCAGCCGAGGTGCTCATGTTACTAAACACAATGGGCAGGCCTCCTTTGTGGCGCTGCGCTGGTCTGCAGCCATGTGTAAATGAAGTTAATATTCACTGACCTCATGCACGGCCACATGCGGACCCCTGTGTCACCTTGGAAATAACACTATCTGACGAAAAGTCACAAGGGTCTCCCTTTTTTTTTTTTATAACAAAGTTACCGGCATAGCTGACCATGTGCCTTTGTTTGGGTGAGAATGAGGACTGTTTACTTGGATTTTGTCTATTCATGGGATGCAGCGTAGGGCCTCAAATTTGGACTGGCAGGTCAGATTCCAAGACCTGGATACTGATTAGTCATCACTTTGAATGCTGACCTGAAATAGCAGCTGGCCACAACTTGCGCCTAAAAGGGAAATACCAACGTCAAACCAGAACGACACACAATGCACATACTTAAGGAATCAGCAAGAAATACTCTCCCAGGAGATATCCGTACCTCTGATTCTCATTGAGGGTAAACGTCAATGCTTAGGAATTTCAATAGGAATGTGATCTTCCATGTGTCAGACCTTCCAACAAATCTTTAAATTTAGACTTTTCCACTCGCTACCTAAAGAAGCCCAATTGATTATCATCAGCACATCACTTTTTTGACAAGACAAAGGCATAGAAAGTCCTATCACCATCGACCCATATTTATATAAAGATGTTTGCACTATTTTGGAACACTATACCAAGCAAGTTCAGATTGTGTAAATCTTTGATTTGACTAGATCATGTTGATCTTTACTAGGACATGTATAGTACTACTGACATGCCAACTGTTGTTGTTTGAGTAGACTAAATTAGACTGAAAATAACAATTTATGGCATGCCTGGCTATATAGTAACTATGCAATAAGCAGGCCAGCCAGGATAATTATGTCATTGAATTATCGTACCATATATATGGACATGGCCTTGATATTTTTACGCTATCGACCTATCGGACGATATACAGACATGACCTCGAACATTTTTACGTTATAAACTCTTTGTACAATAAATGTACGAGACTGTGATCATTTTTACGTTAGCGACTTTTCGTATGACTTCGACCGTTTTTGCTGACCTAGATATTGCGCATTGTGTTTACATGTGTCTGTTGTTTTATTTTACTTTTGTTTTATTTATTTCGAACATTTACAATTCCAATGTCTCAATATTATTTAGAATAAAAAGTGAATTGCTCTTTGAAATGCTGTACTAATTTTTTGTAATATTGATTATTTAAATTATTTCTTAAACGATATATCATGAGTTAACGTGACAGACCCAGGAATGAGCCTGTATTAAAATTAGGTGAATACTGACCACAAACCACGCACCCGGCTCAGTGTTAAGAGTAACAAACCAAAAGGTTACTTGTAACTGAAAAATATACTCATGTGATTTGTTTTTGATGCACCTAATGGTGTTTGTAGTGGAAACCAGTTGGAGCAAATAATTAGTCATGACAGGCCTTTTGTTTTCCTGCCATTGTTTTAGCATGCGACTTGGTGCAGTTCACATGAATGTAACTTTGAGGCAAATATTTACCCAGCCAAACAACTTTGTGAATGAGCCTCCCGGTGAAAGTATTTTTCTTTTTCACTTCTAAAATGAGCCATTTGTGTTTAATTTGACATGTTGACAGGGAGGCCGAATCCCACAGAAAGCACTGCTGGCACCAGCTCAAGCAAGTGTATCCTGAGAAACAACATCTTCTTGCTTTTACAAAAAAGGGGATATTGGATGTGGTAGTAAAATAAATACAGTTTTATTACAGCTCGCCAAATCACTATTTTTAAGCATTCTGCCTTCTCTTCATCCTCTGAGGAGGTAACTGTGGTTTTGTTTCTACTAATGAGAATGTATTAGATTAGTGCACAGGGATACAGAGGTATCTTGTGGTCATGAAGACAAGGCTACATTCTGTTCTCTGTTAAGCAACATCAGCTAAAATGTAACAACCTTTTCATTGGCCTTTTTTTTTGGTCATTTGAACAACCATTGTTCGCTTTGCTGCAGAAAATTGCTTTGAAATCACTATTTCTTTGTCCTGTCCACTGCATACAGCATATAGAGCACAGAGAACATTTTTTCTAGGCCAATGTAGGAAATCAGTACAAAGGTAAGTACTTTTAAGACAGTGGGTGCAGCAAGATAGTGACTGCTTAGGGGTCATCACCAAATACAGACAAACAAATGAAGTGATAGTGCTGTCACGAGTCTCAGATTTTAACTACGCATTTATCGAGGCCAAAAGAATTACTGATAATGATATCTTTACGGTATTGGTAGAAAAATCTGTCAAATTCACCTTTAACCTTTAACTTTTTCCTCCTTTTTTGGGGGGGGATGAATTACACTCAAAATCTTTATGTGGAATTTTTTACATGATATAATCACGTGTTTTACTAACTTGTTATCATTATTTCATGTTTGAATATTACGATCATCATCAACTGTGTATTAAACATCAAAATCAGAGATATGTTATCAATAAGTCAATTGACTGTTGGAACCCTAATACATCCTGGACATCCAACTGAAACTCGTATATGAAAGGTATTTAGAGCAGAAAACTATTACTTAAATAATCTTTGAGATTTTCTAAGCATAAAGTGCAACACAAATCAGCACCAACTTCTCATATTTTCTGTTTTCTTGGTTGGACGAAAACAACGCATTCAAAGACGTTGCCCTCGATTATGAGAATTTGTAAATGGACGTTTTTTTTAAAGAAAACAATAATTGATTGAATCATCAGGACAATGGCCAATATATTAAAAAATAACGATTATAATGTTTAAAGAAAAAGTTAATGGTATCCTCTTTTTATTGAAGTCTGTGAAAAGTCAGAAAATAAAATTGAAAAAATTCCAATCAAAAGAACGCAAAATTAAAATGTCTTCATCAACAGTCCAAAAAACTCACATATTTACATTTACTATGATACGGAACAGATAGAAGCAGCAAATCCTCACATTATAGATAATTTACTTAACTGATTTAAACCTGAACAATTCCCCATATCTCATGTCACAAAGTCCTCCCCAGAGTGATCAATTTAAGTACACCGCCAACTGTATTGGTAGGAACATCCTGAGCAGAGAATAGCACATCTGTGTGTCTGACTGCTACCTGCCAGGCCAAGACAACAAGGAGGGAGAAGCCCTGGGCTGTGGAAGAATGCAACTATTCACAGGAAGCAGACACTGGCAGTGACAAGATGAGCTCCCATCCATCACCAATTTATTTCAATCTTGAGTGATTTAGGTCCATTTGGGTCTCTTGCGAATTCGAAGCACACCTGTCATTTGCATAATTAAGCTCTGGAGCGGTTGTAAAAGACAGCCATTTGGTGTATTAAATTCACTCCTTATCAATCAGGGGGAGCGTCAAGATGCATGAGGACCTCCTGTCTCTTGGCTTCCTGGCTTCATTTGAAATGCTAAATTCCGGCTTTTTTTCCTCCAGGCCAGGAGCTCGGACTTGCTGCCTGGTGGCTTCCGTACATGTTAGCTGCCGTGGTCAGACTCTTGACAGCTCAGCCCCCCCATGTCCCTTGGGGGGCTCAAATCATCAATCAGTCTCCAACTAACTTCTGTCCAACTCCCTGACAGTCAAGATGGATGGTGCCAGCGTCTACAGGATGCTGTATCCTCTCATTAATTCTCTTGTTAGCATGCACCGATAGCAGAAAGATAGAGCCTTGTTTTATCTGTTTTTTCCACCAGATAGAGGCCTCTCGCTTTCTCTGGTTCGAGGGTCAACAGTTAATCATTTCCCAGCCACTGGTTACTTAGTGCCACAATGATGTGATGTGTCAAAATTGGACAACATACATTCCCGGGATTGAGCGGGAACAAAGGCTCCAATGTCCCCCCACAAGGGCCCTCTCTCTGTCCCGAACGACTCCGTGGCTCCACGGCGGCCAGTGGCCAGCGCTAAACAAGACCAGCGGATGAATGGGGGCTATTTTCCACAACACGCACCGCTTCGCAAAATGAAGAACCCGCGGCAGGCTGCAGGGACACTTCAACTGGCCTTTTTCAACACCCATTACACTGAGACCAGTGAACGCAGCAGGCGGGGGAAAGAGGAGTGACATTTACTGCCAAAGATTTGCCACACAAAGAGTTAAAGAGAGACAGAGACGGGTGGGGTGGGAGGTGGGGGGGGGGGGGTGGGTGAAAGACAAGGGGTCCCTCATCGCTGACGGTGATGAATGAGTGGATCACAACACGATTTCGGAGGAGGCCTTTCGCATCAACAGAGGGGGGGCTCCCCAAATGACATGACTGACAGCTCAACGCTCCACCTGCACCCGCCCTCGGGCGGCATGTTTTACTTGGCGGCCATGTTGTAATCACAGCACACAGCAGATACTAGAATAACGGGGTAGTCTTAAATCGACAGCATGCCAGTCAAGTCATTCGACGGCTAGGACCATTCATGTAGTCCCAGGATTAATTGCGAAATACGATATTATTGTCATTACAAGTCAATTTTATGCTACTATTCTAATCATGATTTAATATCATAACAATGCAAGTAAACCCTTTCAAAGAGCAACAAACCTTTAATTCTTAAGAATAATCAGACATTGGAATACTAATGTGAAAATAAAATATAATTTATAAATTAAACAAATAAGATAAAACCACACATTTTGCCAACATCTTGCCAATCATTTTTTTTTATAATGGTAAGATTATCTGTTAACACAAGTTCATATCAACATATAAGCTATAAATTAGATATAAATACCAACAAATACAGTCCTCTAGCATTTGGCTTAAACCAATAAATGTTCCCGAACCAGAACCTTGGATGATAAATTGACTTTCCAATGGTGGAATTTGTGGAGTCCGATAATGTTATTGTGATTCCATTAGGGCATGTCGATCAAATGTACAGAAAAACATTTTTGAACAGTTAAATGAAAATGCGCACTGACACTTGAAGACGTCAGTTTTCTTTAAAGTCCCCCCCTTCTCCAATGTTAGAATAAGGGGCTCAGCATTAACTTTTGTAACTTACGGAACCCGAAAGTCTGACAATCATACCCATTTAATGCAGCAATTGGCAAAAGGTGTATAAGTAGGTCTTCAATAGTAGTCATAGTATGTCTCAAGCAACCTTTTTAAATTTCTCATACAATTATTTCCATCACATTCTGTGTCCAAAAAAGATAATAAGTGAGCACTGTTACCCCCATTTTGGAAAAAAGATGTGCTTTTGCGCCGCAAAGAGAAGTTGGTCCGAGGGTCACATTTTTTTACGGTCACGGCCACTTGGACTTACTGCTCTGCCTTTTTTCGGCCGACAGCAATACTTTGAACGACTTTTTTAGATTGTGCTCGGGGAAACTACTGTATGGAGGATTTAATGTCAGTGGCGCCGCCTGAAGAAGTGCTGATGGTGCACCGTGATTCTCATTTTATTTAGATTAACTACCCCTTAACACAAAAAGGCCTCTCATGCGTCGGTGGAGATAAAGCTCATAAAAAAGGTGCGGTGTCAAGACTTGAATTTGATCCACATGCAGACTTTAAACAACCTGAGGGTCGGTCCGTTGCACTGCTGTCTCTATCCTATTTGTTTTTCGTTGACACGCAAGCGGATTGATTAATAGGGAGATGCAACAGTCATCTGTTCGCAGGGCTTTGCATGAAGACAAGCTAAGGAACAGTGGCTTAAATTACTTTGTAGCCGGAGCTGTTAGTTGTTATGCTGTCGCTCTCCCTGTGGAAATAAACAGTGTGTTTTTTTTCCCCACAAAGGTGCCCAACTGGATCTTCTATCCACGCATATTAAAACGACAAGAACAATATAAAATAAATATGAAAAAAGAGGAGCTCCTTGCGGCTGAACATCAGAGACAACTCGAGGCGGGCTGTGTTGCTCTAAATTACATGGCCTAATACATTTCATTAACACACCTCCCTCAGTAGGGTCCCTAATGGATGACAGCGTGGCATAAAAGCTCGTCTGCTAGGGACACTAATTTGTTCTTAGACACATTCCATTCAATTATTGCTGGCTGCTGCTCCTCATAAGCTGCTTAGATTGAGGTTGCCCAGGAAAAAAAGAAAAAAAAAAAGCTTGGCTGACAGGGCAGGCCACTTAAGTTGTGTGACCTAACTCACCGCCCCCCCAATTCTAATCCACATTGTGATTTTTATCTTTCAAATCAGGTGCCCGCTGGAAATAATCCTCCCGAGTGACAGAGAGCACGTTATTGTTAATTGTAGCGGCACGATCCGGCACCACAACAAGGCAGGAGCGAGTTGCCGTCGATGGCTGTATTTGCCCTTCCTGTTCGGCTCCTTCATAAATATCCCCGAGGCCCTGAATGCCACAGTGCGGCCGGCTATTTGTTTTGCCTTTCTGTCGGGGTCGTTTGGTTCCTGGGGTCGGAACGATACGGAAAAAAAACTGTCCGGACTTCCTCTAGACCTGTGTGATTGTCTTGGTTCCGTGCCAGTGAGGAAGACATTGGAGGCGTCGGAGCTGATTGGCCAAACTCCAGTTATTGTTTAATCCCAGTGTCAACACAATGACAGTTATAAAGAGCCTAGTAATCAATTAGCACTTCAGGTATTACACTGTTTGGCCTCAGTATTTTATCCATCTTTGCTGCTGTCAAATGAGCCGCTGTAATCCCATTTGCCAACACAACTATTCAGCAAGCGATGGCCAAATTACCATTCACCTGCTTTGCATAATCAAATCACAGATATTCCACAGTTTATTGTGTTTTTTTCTTTTCCTTTCTTGGAACGCCTTTTGTTGTGTGAAATCCAAGGACGCCCCTGACTTATTTTAAAAAGCTAATTCAAGAAGGAACAACAATGAGCAAATTAAATTACTGCTAAATAAAAAGAAAAAGGTACTCACGTTCACAAGCGTCCCCTTTCTGGTGAAACCCAGCCCTGCATATACATTTCCCTATGGGCACGAGCCACTCCCCTTCGGCGCTGCAGTGCATCTTGGGAGAGTTTTCGGCTTCCTCCTCGGCATCGCTCACACACGCGCCCTCCACCTCCACCAGGGAGGAGAACTCAGACCCCGTCACGGTGTCCGGGAACGTGGCCAGGTTCTCGATGATGGACCAACACTTCTTGTAGTAGACCTTGACAGAGACCAGGGCGATGCACGCCCCCACGTCCTGGAAGGCCAGGTAGAAGCCCCGCCTGGACAGGGGGCCGATGATGCGCACCTCTGTGTTTAGCTTCATCTTCCGCTCGCCCAGGTCGCCCTGGGTGAAGCTCTCGTCCGCGGCGATCGTGTCGATCTTCACGTACTGGTTCTCCCGCAGGCTCCGGCCCATCTCCGAATCCGTCTCCTGATAATACAGGTTGAATGTCTCCTTGCAAGTGCCCACCACACCGGGCAGGCTGTTACAATCCCTCAAGGTGAACTTCAGTTCCACAAAAATTCTCTGGGCAGTGCCCTTCTCTATCCAGTTAGTCCGAAGCCAGTTATTCTGATTTGGCTCCATGACTTGGCACACCTGGTACGTGCGGATGGGCGTGTAGTTCTCGTCCAAGCCGCTGATCTCTTCCCACTGGAAAAGAAGAAGACATTTGTGAATGAGCGCGTCCATTAGAGGAGATCGCCATGTAGATGTGAAAGACCTAATAAATGCCAATCAAACTGTAGGTGCCTACTCTGTAAATAATGTGACGAAGGTATAAGAAATAAAGTGATTTCAGACTTTATTGTACACAATAAACTGTGGTGAATGAAGGGAAATTAGCGGTTTCTTTTAACACACAACCATCTCCGACAAATCAAGTTTATCTGCTCCTGCTCCCATTACTTATTTAAAAAAAGGTTTCCCACAGCCTGCTTTTAATCAGACAAGCAGGTTGGAAGTGGGTTGCCCAAGGCCCTTTGTGCTCTGAATGTCAAAGGCCGGGAGAGCATTCTTTATCTCTCTTTGGAAGGGGGGGGGAAATATCAGCCGCTGGTCCTCATGAAAGTCCCAATGCCATCCTCTAAATATTATTATTCCCGTCACAGATGTGGGACATCAGAAAGGAAAGCTGGAAAATAGATAGATACGGAGAGAACCAGTGTAATGCAGACATGTTCTGGGCGGACTTACCCCATTGGGAGGATAGGAGATCCACTCCAGTTCTGTCTGCTGTGCCTTGGAGTCCAGCAGAATCACTAGTGACAGGAAACCGAGAGAGGCAGGTGGTTAAATCTCACCGGGGACACCGGGGCTGCGCATTACTGATAGGCCACACATCGATACCTATAGCGCATATACCCGTGACCTAATTTCTAGCAGCAGCAGCTAAAGCGAGAACATTCATTAAGATACATATGCCCCTGTGAAATATAGTGTGTATATATATATATATATAAATATATATATATTTATATATATATATATATATATATATATATATATTTCAATGTGTGTGTGTATATATATATATCGACAAACACACATACACTCACACACAACATTATATATGGACTGCAGCAGACAGGTCCTCGTGTCTGCGGGGGGAACTTTCTTTCTGGGAGACAAATGAAGACAGTGACAGTTCGCATGGAGAGGAAATAAAGAGCCCAAAAAACAGACGCGCATTAGAACGTGTCGGGAATCATTACGCGTAATATTTAAGCGCATTTACGCATTTAGGTTTTTACGCATCCGTCTATTCCAACTCACTGGTGGGAGTGGAAGTTGTTGCGTTAAGGTCAAAGCTGCTGCTGCTGCTGCTGCTTTTCATCCGGACGCACACACGGCACATGCGCTTCAACTCAATAACATACAAAAAACGGCATGTTCGCTGCTTTAACCTGTGAGGGGAGATTTGTCCTGTTGTTATGTTACGGCTGGGTTTTTCCATCCAAAACATGGAAAGTTGTTTTATTTAATGTCAGCAGTGCAGATCCATTGTGAAATGAGCAGCAGCAGCAGCAGCCGGGACGCATCGCCGTAGAAAAAAGAATATATAATCATGCTGTGGTTATATTTTTTTTTACAGGAGGCTGGTATGGAGGTCTGCGACAATCCCGCAGTTTAAGCGCCGAGGAATTTACAATTCATATCAGCTCTAACGTCCACGGTTATAACGCTGTAGTTCTGCTGGTGAGAAAATCAATACCTGCCATTGTGATTTTTCTGTATTTACGCATGACATAATTTCACTTCATTCAACCAGAATACGCTCGACTAAAAAGTGCCAATTTTTCCAGCCGATATTTAAAACCCTCCTCTCTTATTTTTTGATGTTTTACAGCTTTGACTCTGGAGCGTCTCGCTGCAGATTACGGCTCTCCGCATCAATCCGCCGTGTTTTCCCCTACATGACACGGACAGTTGAGAGCCGAGGCCACTTTGAGGAGGAAATAACCCCTCCAGAAAACTGCGTCCAGACTGAGACGGCTCACTCACTTCACGGGAAGGAGAGCCTCGCTGGGACGATCGATCCGCCGATATTAGCCTATCCAGTTTTCTCGTGATTTATTGATAATCTATAACGAGTTATGCCGATAACTCTGGAGTTAAATGATGATAATAATAATAATAATAATAATAATAATAATAATAATAATAATAATAATAATAATAATAAAAACAACCCCCACGTCTATTATCCGTGTTCCAAGGCGTTTCATTGCCGTGCGTAAAAACACCGAGAGGTCGCTCGGCAAAAAAGCCCCGGGAGCAGACGGCGCTGTCATCCCCGCACACCGGCCTCGTCTGACGGCGCTTGGTTTAAGAAAAAAAAAAAAAAAAAAACATCCAGCTATTTGAATACATAAAAAACATCGCGTGGGTATTCAAAGAGGAAATGTAACCAAAAAATAAACAAGGAAGTTGACCTGCAGAATTTTTGGACACCCGGGGGTCTTTCCCAACGCGACGGGATGAGAAGAGAGTCCAAACTTTCGGGAACTTACCTTCCTTCGCGTTCTGTGCGTCTCCGCTGTCTACATAACAGCATACATGAAGGCAAAATGTAATCCACAGACACTGGGTAGACCTGGAGAGCATGGTGCAGCCGCGGATTTTTTTTATTTTATTTATTTTTTTAAATCTAGACCGTAACTCTCTCTGTGCCACCGTCTCGCGTGCTTCCCATTGACGACACTGGAACCGGCTCTATGTACAACAATCCGCTGGTCCCCACTCAAATAGCGTCTGCTGCCGCTGGGAGGAGACTGTGGCTCCGGAGGTGCCTGTCAAGCAGACGGGCGGAGGGATCCTCCAATCGCTGCGCGGAGACGGAAGCGGTCAGGGAGACTGGGGGGCCAATGGGCGCGCGGAGATGGATGGGGATTTTATTTTTGTTTGTTTGGTAGGGGGAAAGGGGGGTAGGGCGCACGGTGGAAGAAATGTCACAACTTGGTTCAGATATTTGGTTTGGTTTTTTTTTTACTGGAAAAGGGCACGCTATAGTAAGGTTGTTCCCGACAAACACACACACAACATAAAAGCAAATGACTGGAGGATTCTGGGTAGGTTGAAGGAGCCCCACAGTGTTTAAAGTTTGGATAATTGTCCTGTTATGTCACGTTTAAAACTTTGTTCCATGTGACTTTTGATTGGTCTGTTTTAGGACAAAAAACTCTTTCACAAATACATTTTCGCATTTTCTGTTTTTTTTTTTTTTTTATTAAAAAAATGTCTTGTTTTTTGCTGACATACAACAAACTCGAAGCTCAACACTTCTTTGCTCATTTGAGTATTGCATTATTTTATTCACATATTTTAGACTTATTTCTTCCTGGCATGTGAACTGTGTAGAGTAGCCAGGAGGATGAGGAGGAGGGAAGGTGCCAACCTGTCACAGAGGCAAACTAGAAGGGCACATCGGAGACCGCAGACCTCGCTGAGGCCTTATAGCCCGGTCTTCCATGATATGCAAATCTGCAAGCGCACAACATTATAAGTCCGGATATATTTCCAGAAAATAAAATAAAAATATAACAGTTAAGATGCAACAGATAAACAACCAAAAAACAAATATTTGACACAACTCCAAAGCAAAACATAAACATTTAATTGAAAATTACTTAGTTCGGGTTTCTGCGTCTATAAGTTATCCGACAGTAGTCAGCCCACAAACGGAACCACTGGATGGGGGTAGATTCTTCACAATCAGCACAGAAGTGGAGAAAAAAAGTCAAATCAAGTTAATCTTGTTTTTCCAAACATGGAGAAGGTAGAAATAGATTGTGGAGGGACAAAATGACAAAAATACAGCACAAATGTATAACTACGCTGTCTTTCAGAGGCTGAAAGCTTTGAATATTTCTAAACTAAACAGTCTTGAAATTGCATACATTGGGTTGACTGGAAAGCTGACACTTCCAATGAGCCCAAATGCATTCATGTGAGATGATGTTAGTCCCAATATATTTGCCATTTCATAGTGAGACCATTTTTTTAAACTTGATGTCACTGTATAAAATGACCTGTTGTGACCTCTAGGATTATCACAGACTCATGCAACTTAAGACCAAAAGATAAAGAGTGAGGGAATCAGGAGGATGTATGGCTTTCCTAGGCATATGGACAATAAGAGGGTTTCTGAGCAGTTTTAAGAACAGAAGTGCTCGCCATCCAATTATCAATCTAATTATCTAGTAGTCAGAAATGGTTGACTTTAGCACCAATTCTCTGTAACAAATGGTATCAACACAACAATTGTTGAAACAATTTATGTGACATAAGTGAGCATGGGAATGGCCATCATATATTTCCATTATAATGTTCTAAGCCCTTTAACACTCTCACAATTCATTAATTCCTATTTATTTCTATTTTATATCCATAAGAAGCTGAAACACACTGCTGAGCTGCATCTCAAATGAATCAACATATTTCCAGCTTTCCAAGATGTATACCACTACTATGTTGCATCTACTGTTGACCTGCAATCTCCCTTTAAATGCTCTGTCCCCCCCTAATAAAAGACAAATATGGGTCTATTTTGGTCGCTTAGGGTGAAGCAGTTAAAGAGTTTCAGACACCGTGTAAAAGTCTTTCCATTCAGCTCCTGGATTCTAATTTGTGACAGCGTCTTTAACGTTCGAGCCAAATGGCGAGACACTAAATGGTGTTTTTAATCTGTGGAAGGTCACCTTAATTGAGGGAGAGTCCCACTGAGACGACAGCACCTGATTCATTATTGCTCTGCTGCTTGAGAGACTAAACGAGAAGATGGAGGAACCGCCGGGGGTCTTAAATAATCGCAAACAAAGATAAACAACAACAACAACAACAACAAAAAACACAATTAAAAAGTCTAGTTAATTTCCAACTTTCGTGGATGACTTCAAATATCACTTAAAAATTAAAGCATAAAGCGGAGCTCATTATCCCTTTACACATACAGCATTTGTTGCAGGTCACTAATTAATCTTCATCACCTCCCAACAAGCAAAACAGCTGTAATTATGGTCACAAATATTGATTAATAAACTGAGTACATAGAAATGGACAGAAGCAGACAAGGACTCACTTCAAGGTTTATTTACTTCTGCTTTTCTGTATTTCTGTGTTTGTTTGGCCTGTTTATTATGCAAATTGCCGCTAATCCTTTTTGCCCTTGATACACAGCCCAGTCCTGCATGAAAGTGTTTAACTAATGATTGTTGAATTAATCTGGATTAATGTTACCTTTATCATAAACTGTCTGTTTGACACTATCACTACACCAGTATCCGTCAATTTATTACAACTTGGGTGTTTTATTCGTGGTTCGTCCATAGCTCCCTTGATCTCCAATGTCCTGTGTGATGTTTCTGAGAATCTGGGGATTTTAAAGGAGCCAACTACACATTACACAATTACAAACCAGTGCACATGGTGATTTTTTCTTTCAGCCTTGAGGCCTTTACACACCGGGGATGTGACGAATAAACGTCAGGAAAATACAAAAAACTTGTTTATTCAAAGGTTCCCATAGATTTGTGCAAATAATGGACCAACTACACGGTTCATATTGACCAAGAGTAGCATCGGAATGTCTGTCTGAGCTAAATTGTTGCGTAATCTAAGCTACTGCAAGCCATTTTATTGACGTTCCTTTAATGAAATGCTTTAAGTGAATTTTAGTTCCATCTCGTAAACAATTACGCAGTATATAGGGCTAGGGCTTTTATTGTGAAAGGTCCCCAGGAAGAGGGCTGTGCTCTGAAGCAAATTTGAAATAGTGGCTAAACCATTGCATTAGAGCGTCTGGGTCACGTGATGCCACTGGTCCAAAAATACTTTTTCCCATAGACTTAAATTGGTAAATATACGTCTGTAACTCATATTTATTAGATCGACTTCCCAGTGCGAACACTTGATTATCCCGTATTTAAATCATTAGGGTCCTTAAAGTGTTAAAATGCACTAATATTAATCCTAATAAGTGCTGTAATGTATGTTTTGAACATGTCTGTCTTGCACAACGTGATTGGTTGATGCGTGTTATATTTGCTTTCTGTTTAAAAGAACTACAACAGTAACAATTCGTCAAAAATGGATGACAGGCAAAAACATTTTTTTTCTCTCCTAGATTTATCAAAACACCTTATTGTCAATCGACTATTTATTTTTTTTATAGCTCAACTCATGAGATGGAAGCCGATCTTGTTCTTAAAATGGGAAAAACAATGTCCGATGGATGCATTAAAACAACGACAACATGGTCAATAGCAACCATGTGCTAAGTGCACTCTGTGCTGACAAGGGTGGCCAGGAAAGATAAAGAAGACTACTATTTTATTCAGCAATATTGCTGTGATACGTCTTGGGCACTGCTGTTGACCATCTGACAAGTCCATCTTTTAAACAAATTGTATGAGCCTTTCAGTTACTGACATATCGAAGTTACAGGATCCTGGCTAATGTTTCTTGCCCCTTCTGACTTTTTAAGCAATGTTGTTATGTTCCTAGATTTCATTCATGTCTTTGCTGATAGCTCTAACTCTTTGACTATATTGGAAGCTGTCTGTTTCGCATCATTGTTCCTAACCTAAACATGCTCGCCGTCGCCGTGGCATCCTCTAATTAAAGCCTTCCTGTTATCCTCATATGGAAGTGACACTAAGCATTTAGAGCTATTATGCTCAGCACCGACGGTAATGAAGCCGCCGTTGCCTGGCCTTGTCGCTGCCAAATTGATTGGCGAACAGTGGGGAAAGTGTAATTGTGCGACATGTCAAAGGTCGCAGCCGGAGCTGTGATGCTTTTCGTGTCAGAGCTCCAGCACCAGCTCCGTGACAGGGGGACGGGGCCTTGTCAAGCTAATTTATTTCCAAGGGGAGTGCTGTTATACTGGGCAACAACGGACGAAGGAGTGGCTGTAAGAAGAAGATGCAGCTGTTGTTACTGCAAACTGTGGACTGACACTCACCTAATGGACCCTGTTTTTAGGACTCCCAGCTGTGTGGACAACACTGACGATAGACACGATGGAAATACAAGTGTATCCCCTTTTTTGGGGGGGCTTTTTCATAATGAAGAATACTTTTACAATAGTTAGCCAGCTCTTTGCCACCATATTTTGGGTTTGAATGACCAGAGCTTGTCATTAAAACCCTGTTAAGCAACCCAAAGGGAAAAATCTTCTGACATTGAAGTGGATCAACCATTCCTTTTTTTTTGTTGTTCTGGAGGAAATGGTTCCCAGGATTTTTTGGCCAGTGGAGATGTCCAAAATATCACCAGCTCAAGTGGAAAGTTTAAGTGACTCATGATGGTCCAAATGTTTTAAAGGCGTTTTTAAATCCCAAAAGAAAGTGTATGCTGTACATATTATAAAGTCCACACAGACAAGCGTTTACAATTTGTCTTTCCCCTTTCCAGAGAAATCTGTTAAACATTCGCCTGGTGTCCTCATCAGCAGGCAGCACTTAACTCCTCTACCAGTGTTTCCTCCCCTCTAGGCTCGAATTACCCGTCTCAGACTGCCGCTGAGATGTGTAAAGAAGTTTGAGCTACTTATGTACACAGTTGTATCTTGTTCCCTTTGCAACCTCTCGGGCTGTGTCAGTAAGTGTCGTCCACAGCCGGTTAGGGCTGAGCGCAGGCGGATCCAGGCATCCAGGAGGCAGCTTGGGTGGGGGGGGGAGCAGTCTGAAGTCTGACTGTCAGGCCCCACCGGAGGAAAACACCACCCAGAGCATTAATAGCAGCCATGAGAAGCAGCCCCAGAGCCCCCCCCCCCCCGTCAAATGGCGGTTTCGGTTTTTGCAGGCAGGCAATTTGGTTCTTTTTATAGATCGGTAATATGGAAAGGCCATCCCAGAGGAAATCTCAAGTGTTGAAAACTCAACTGGTATTGTTGTGGGGCAGCTCAAAGCCATTTGCACCTGACACCAGTTTTTTGTTGATATAATCACATTCCTGCCGAAGACGGTCCGCAGACTCCTGGTGAAGTTTTAGAATTGCAAAGCACCGGAGAAAAATACTAATCACGGCACACAAAATGTGCCTTGAGTCACAATTATGAAAATGTGTTCATCGGGGAAGTACAACAGAAAGCCACGTTTCTCTCTGATCCAATTAGGAGATTCAAAGAGAGTGTGCAGTTGTATTTGTTAAGCACATTTCTGTCTGGAATGTTGCTCTAGTTTTTTTAAAGTTATACGGGCGGAGGTTCTTAGTGTGTTGCGTCTTAGTTAATGGGTCACAGGATGTGTGATATTGCAACTTCAGAGTGAAGAAACTATCGTAGCGAACTCTTTTTTACGGCACCACAGAAATAAAATATATATTTTTGCTGTAATTAAGGGAGGAACTGCAGCCAGAATGAAAAATGAGACACAAACAGAACTAATGGAGCCTCAAATGACTCGACATTCTCGTCATTAATAAAACACAGCGGTACTAATTGTAGCCACAATGTATCCAAATTAAAGCCAGAACCACATGTAAAGACAGTCCTTTTAATGCTTCCTTGATATTGCCATGCAAATTAAAGTCAAAGTGCTAATTAATTGGCCTTGCTCACACAAGAAACTGCGTTTATAATCCAATTTCACATTATTTGAGGATCACGGCTCTTGTTGAGGCTCGTCAGCGGCCTACAATGGCGGGATTGTTGAAATCGTTGTTGACAAATGAAGATAGCCAGACGTCTACACTTAAGGGTAACATGTGGTCGGCTTCACTCCACATCATTCATGTTCTTCGACGCGACTGGCTCTTCCGCCGTCACTGTGTTGTTTGTTTACTTAGGACTGATTAAAATGGCTTCCCTTTTGGTCGAGACGTCTAAAAACAAAATAGTGAAACGTGAGGAGGCCAGGAGGGCAGGAGCTCCTGTTTGAATGCATATGTGTCAGTCTCATACCTCAGTTTCTTGAAAGATTTCCTATGTAATCATCCACCACATGCCCCCACCATTGTGTTTGAACTAGGGCCCCCCAACCAGCTTATAATTGTGTTTGTAAATTATAATTGTCTAAACTGAAAACAAAGAAAAAAACAAAAAAAAACAGACAAAAAAATTAAAAATCCCCAAATCGTATTATCGCTCCCCCTCCCCTTTCGTGTTATAACATGGACTATTCCATTGACCGCGAAGACGAAAGACCCAATGTTGTAGGTTTCTAGATGTTCTCAGTCTCAGTCAACTCACTGAGGATGCTGAGGAAAAAAGCAAACGTTCTTTGGTTTATTTTAAAGAGCTAGATATCTACACATCACTGACAGAGGCTAGCTGAAACTTATTTCTCACATTCTACTCTTTATTTAGTATGTATTGAACGTAATCTACACGTGTTAGCTATGAGCTAGTGTGTGTGTGTGTGCTCCTGCATAAAGCTTGGTTTATACTCGCTGTTGTGAATCACAAGGCCTTGACTTGTGCACAGATTGTAAAGCCCTCTGAGGCAAATTTGTAATTTGTGATTCTGGGCTATACAAAATAAACTGAATTGAATTGAATTGACTTCTTTATTTACAGTGCTTAAACAAAGGAAATAAAGTAGTCCTTAATTATGATATATGAGTTTACTGTTAATGACAATCCCTCCTCGGCCTTGTAGAGATTGGTTTATTGTGTTTTGCCGGTTACACTCTTTTTCTTCTTGCTTCTTCACAGCTGTCCGTAAGCTCTCTGGTGTTTCTGAGAATAATGCAACAAACAGACCGTTGAGCATAAACGCCTTTGCTCGTAGGTCTATCTCATTCCCAGTTCCTGCTGAGCTTCGAGATCAGTCAGAAGCTGTGTCCCAATCCAGCGGCTGCAGCCTTCGGAGGAACCAGCCTTCGCGGTCTACGTCGGCCGGGTCCTTTCAATACCGTGAAGGCTGGACCGAGCGGTCTCTGAAATGAGACGGTCTGGTCCACAAATTATTTCCTATTTACGTCACCAGCTTTTCGCGCCACCACCCTTTTGCCGCTCCTGTCTCCTAGCAACCAGCTGCGGTTGTCATAAAAGAGTATTAAAAAGTTAAATATTAAAATGGACGAGTTGCTGTAAATAGCGCAGCAGCTCTCGGTAGCGTTAGTTTGTTTGTTAATAGTGTCACGTAAATTAACCGATCATTTTAACATAAGTGTGATCTGATCAGGCCCTTGTTTTTAGTTTTAACACTTGTATCTGTAAATATTCACTTGAGTTAAAACCCAATAATTATATTTAAATGTGAATTCTCCCGTTGCTGGTCCACTAGTCGCCATGTCGATAAAAAAAAAAAATCAACTTCACCGGCACGCAATGCATCTTGGGATATGTTGGGCCGCGAAGGATCCATCAGTTGTATCCTCCGAATCTGGGAAAAGTAGGCTGCATTTGTCGGCCGCATTAGAAGGAGTCGACGAAATGGGACAGCCCCGTCGCGGCCGCTGTGACATAATCGGTCTACAAATGCACCCTCCGAAGGATGCAGCCGCTGGATTGGGACACAGCTAGAGTCTTTTTTTTCCTGGACTCACCCATTTCCTGTTTGCGAGTCTCTCTATTGGTGGAGTTGTCAAACGCCTAGGG